>NW_019740663.1:227420-235693 GCF_002891405.2 Cryptotermes secundus
CTATAATTCTCATCATCCCAATTGCATCCCTGGTTCCTTTTCCTCTTCTAAATCCAAACTGATCTTCTCCAAGTACATCCTCTATTTTCCTTTCAATTCTTCTTTTAAGTATCTTTGCTATTATCTTTGCTGTATGTGCAATAAGGCTTATTGTGCGATGGTCGCTGCATTTTGTAGCTTTTGTCTTTTTCTTTAAGGCAATCATTGTCACTTCTGTAAAGTCCTTGGGCCACTCTCCAATTTCATATATGGTGTTCATTAGTTATGTCAGTGTTTTCAAACCATCTTCTCCCAGTAACTTGAGCACATCTCCAGGTACATCATCATCTCCTGTAGCCTTTCCCTTCCTCATTTCCTTGATAGCTTTTTCCACCTCACTTTGTAAAATTATCCACCACAAATCCCACTTGACCAGACCCCGGGATCGAACCCGGGCCGCCGCGGTGGGAAGCCAGCGACTAACCGGTTGAGCTATGGCGCGGCCATTAATATCCCTCGCTCTGTACACAATACAGTTTTTTGCAGTAAGTGAAAGCTTAGAAATTAAGCAGTGTTTGGTTACCATGACGACGAATTGTCTATCGATGCATGAATATAATAAGTTATGTAGCAGATCACGATGAGCGAAACCAGTTTTTGTCTCTGGCTCTTTATTTCTTTTGTGTTCTGTAGTGTTCATATAAAGCTTCTTACATGGTATAGTTACAGTGTTTATCTAGTCATTTGTCGTATAGTAAATACTTAATACAGCTTATTAGAACTGTATGTGTTTTCTGAAAGAAGTGCTGTGTATGAGACTTAAACATGTTGCAGCTTGCAGTGTGAGGACTGCGTAGACAGACAGCTGGCGCTGCCAACCCACAATCCTATGCGTGCCGTATATGTCTGCCTGAAGCCTGATTTAGCTCGAGCCCATAGCAGGCCGTACTTTTAGTTGTATGTTAAAAGCATAGGAGCTCTGTGAATTAATTTAACGCGTTGGCATGTTGTACGTGGACACCTAATGTTAAACCCGTAAAGGTAAAGCTATCGCTGTAACAGGCCTTGAAATCCCATAGGGTTGTGAGATGTCGAGGCTCCCTCATTTCCGAGACAGTCGGTTCACAGATGGCGGTAAGGTTGTCAGCCTTACGCGCCGACTTTCCTTTGCCCTTTAGGGAGATCCCTGGTACTCATTTCTGTTAAGAGGCTGAGACGACCACAGGGCCATAGTGCGGCTGGAAGGGTTACGTGAACTGAAAAAATCCACCTCATCGGGACTCGAACGCGTGACCTTCCGGCTTGTAGCATAGTGCCTCAACCAACTGTGCTACAGCGTGCTCCATGTTAAACCCGTTAATTTAGTAATGTTTATATTGTCACTGGAAGGCGCAACTATATTTTGTTTTGAAATGAGAATGAATCTATAATTTGTACATTTTTATGGGTTCATCGTCTATGATAATTGCACGAGGCTAGAGGTCTCTCTGTTAAAGACAGCTGGCTGTACATCTAGGTTGATACAGGCTTGAATGACCGACTTCTGTGATACTGATAAAAGTTGGCGATGCTGAGTTCATTTTGAAATTGGCGTGGGTCGCAAAGGAAAATAAACTGCTAAAAAGTAAAATTCTTAAATAGTGCGCATTAAATTAAACAGATCTTATTGTTATACAGAGTGTCCCAGGAAGAAAGGTTAGTATTCTGGGAGGTCATAGTATCGGTCATTATAAGCAAAAAATTGTATACGTAATGTGTCCCATTCCGAACGTTTTCCAAAGGGGTTTTATTACACTGAACAGTTCCAAAATTGTTTATAAATAAGAGATATTACGCACTGCGCACAGAATTACTGGGGGGTTTGGATTTTTTCCATCGTCCGTTATTATAGAAAGTGGAAAACTGGATGTTTCCATCCTCAGGTGAAGAGGGGTGAGTCACCTACTGAATTGGGCCCCTTAGAAAGAACTAATATCAAACCCTGGACAACTCCTGTCAGATTTACACATGTAACTGTACTTTTTTTTTTTGCTTAGAATGACCCACATTATGACCTCCCAGAATATTGACCTTTCCTCCTAGAACATTCTGTATAGTTTGTTGGTCCTTATGCATAATATCAACGTTAATTTTTGTATAGAGTAGATTTTATTGGGTGACGTCGCAAGAATACGCTTCGAGCTCTTGTTTCATAATATTTTTTGGTGCCGAAAACCGGGATGAAGGATCGTGGGTTCTTGGTGACCGTGAATGAATTTGTGTCCATCACGAAGCAGTAGATTGTTTCACGAGACATTTAGACGTCAGAACCTCGAGAGAAAGGAGAAAACAGGCATGCCCACGGTCGCTGACTTCAACTTGGCCCTGTCGACATTTCCGAGTTCTGACTTTCGACAGACCCCATACAGACTATGTTGTTTCTATAGCAATACACCAAGGAAGACACAAAAATAGTCGTGAACTAAGACCTCGAGGCGTATTCTTGCGTCGTCACCTTATTACTCAACGACGTATTTTTTTTTATTGCTAGTCGGTGGGACTAAGTCCCTTGTACTGCGCCCACTTCTGGCCTATTGTACCAGCCCCAGATGATAGGTGAAGGTGATTGTGGAGCATTTGGTGGAATGAAGATTGGCAGGGAAAACCGAAGTATTCGGAGAAAACCTGCCCCAGCGCCACTTTGTCCATCACAAATCCCACTTGACCAGACCCGGGATCGAACCCGGGCCACCGCGTTGTGAAGCCAGCGACTAACCGCTTGAGCTATGGCTCGGCCATCACAATTCAACGTCACTACAACAAAATGTTGAACAATTCGTTTCACAGTGTTATCAACTTTCACTAGAATGACAAAGAATTAAAAGTCACATTGTGACTGACGGTCGGTCAGTCTGTCTGTCTTGGTGTCGAGCCCCAGGTGGTGCTCACGACCAGTTGTTTCTTCTTATATGAAAGTTTCTTTTATTGCTAGTGGGGTGGGACTAAGTCCCTTGTACTGCGGCCACTTCTGAATAAAAACATTGAAAAGAATTTCCCGTCACTAGATATGTATCTTCCTTGGCTTGGCTGAGAGATCCATGTGTGTTGAGTGCGATCGAGTCAATAGAATTAACTGTTGCAGAAGAAGATGAGCTGTCGGAAATAAGAAACAATAGAAGACGAAAAGTGAAGCACTCATCAACAGATTCGGATGACCTCGTTCTGGTTCTGTCCGAAAGGAGCAGCCCATCATCACAAATAAGGCGATTGAATCACCCCTTCCTTTCTTCACATAGTATTTGTGTGAGGGTGGCTTTTCTGTTATGGTCACGATGAAGAGCAAGAACATGTCGCGGCTTCAAGCACTGGAGGAGGACTTGAGGGTATGGTTGTCAGCCATCCGAACTCATACGTAAGGGACAACATGAGACATCACCAAGCACAGGTTTCCCACTGATATTTGTATGCTTACATAAAGACTTTTTATTCCTACTCATGTTCATAATGTCGCATGTCGTGAATCCGGAAGAGATACTTCCATGGAAACTCATTAACGGGCCGTTGCATAGGAATTGCTGAAACAACAAACGCATTTCCCGGAGTTGAAAGGACAACAGAGGGTTTGTTTCGTAACACCGGATGAAACCAAACACTTCTATAAGATGTTCTGTATTGAGTAAGGCTAGGAGTTCCTAAGCAACGGATTGTTCGTTGCACACCAACGGATGAAATTAACCCTTCGATAAGGCGTCCCCTATCCCGTCCGAATGCTGGATATATAAGGGAGGTAGCTCCGGCGATAGTTCAGTTAGGATATCGCAGAAGTGATTCTGAGTTTTGTGCTCACAGTTTTGGATTCGACTCTAGCGAGATAGAAGCAGGTTGCGCTCAGACTTCGCGGAAGAGTTCCAGAGTTTACTAACGGTGCCTATCAACGAGATGACCACGTGGCACCAAAATCCACCACCACCAGGCTTCTGCCCAGGAAAAGAAGATCAAGGAGGTTACGACGGATGTGAGCCGGGATGTCTTACACAGCCAGGTGACCCTACAGGACCAAACCAGCGTTCCTTTCTTCCATACACGCCCTCTCCAGAATTTGTAACTCAACCCCCGACAGCTGCTCCGTACGAACAGGTTACATTGGACACCACAAACCAGGAAGCCATGTTTGGAACATCGTATGTTCAGGATGATCCAGGATGTCCTACACAGCCAGGTGACTCCACAGGACCAAACCAGAGTGACTTTCATGCATACACGCCTTCTCCAGGGTTTGTAGCTCAACCACCGACAGCTGCTCCGTACAAACTGGTTCCATTGGGCACCACAAACCAGAAAGCCATGTCTGGAACATCGTATGTTCAGGATGATCCAGTCACAGGAAGGGCTGAGAACTTCGAGTTCTCTGACAAGAGCATCCGACGAGGGTTCATAAGGAAAGTGTATGCAATTCTAATGGTGCAGCTGTTGATGACAGTGGCATTCATTGCGTGGTTTACATACCACGAGCCCACCAAACACTACGTACAGGAACACCAGGGCATCCTTTTTGGAGCATTTGCAGTGGCTATTGTATGTCTTTGCACGATGGTCTGCTGCGGCGATGTGCGACGTAAGGCACCTATGAACTTCATCTTCTTGTTTCTGTTTACGTTGGCTTTAGGGGTTCTGCTCGGTGTTGTGGCATCTACATTTGATTCTGATGCGGTCCTCATGGCTGTTGGTCTGTGTGCCGCAGTTTGTTTCGGTCTGACCATTTTCGCAATCCAGACGAAGTGGGACTTCACAGGAATGGGCGGTGCTTTGTTTGTTACCCTCATTATTCTGGTTATCTTTGGTATCGTGGCAATCTTCATCCCTGGAAAGATAATGAACTTGATCTATGCTTCATGCGGGGCACTGCTATTCTCTCTGTATCTCATATATGATACACAACTCATGATTGGTGGGGAACACAAGTATTCTATCTCACCAGAAGAATACATTTTTGCTGCTCTCAACCTCTATCTAGACATTGTCAACATTTTCCTGTATATACTCAGAATCATTGGAGAATCCCGAAGGTAGTGTGTTTTCCCGACTTCTTGTTTTGTACTTCTAGCTAACTTGGCATTGTAGCGCATGCAGTATATTACAGTCATGTGAAAAAGGAAATTTTGTGGGAGATTCGCCTGTTGTCTTTCATGAAATCCGTGGCAGTTCGAAATTCTGAATATCAACATAACTTTAGTAACAAGAGATGTTGCAATGAGTTGGGTGTAGTGTGTTATGATAGTAATTATGTTTAAAATGTTTCAAAAATATAGATTTGTCTTGTTCATATAGTTAATTTTTTTACTTGTAGTTGAATGTTTAATGTCACTGAAGTTCCATAGTTCGTCTGTGTAACTCCGTGTGCTTAAGATTCACTGAATAAAGTATCATGTGATTTATTTAACTTGGTGTATACAAGAAAGTCAGGGATGAATGTGAGATGACGAGTACCACGGAGCTGCTCGGGACGAGCACCCTTGAAGAAGAGGGGCGGAGATAGCGCTCGGAAGAAGAACAGCAAGAAAAGGAAGGAAGGGAAGTATCATTAGGCTGTTCTGGACGAACAACCTTTAGAAGGAAGCAATGTCGCATGTCGTGAATCCGGAAGAGATAGGCTACTTCCATGGAAAGTCATTGACGGGCCGTTGCGTAGGAATTGACGAAACAAACGCATTTCCCGCAGTTGAAAAGACAACAGAGGGTTCGATACGCAACAACGGATGAAACCAAACACTTCTATAAGGTGTTCTGTATTGAGTAGGGCTAGCATTTCCTAAGCAACAGAGGGTTCGTTGCGTAACAGCGGATGAAACCAAACACTTCTACAAGGTGTTCTGTGTTGAGTAGGGCTAGCATTTCCTAAGCAACGGATTGTGCATTGCGCAATAAGGGATGAAAGTAACCCTTCGATGAGGTATCCCCTATCCCGTCCGAACTCTGGATATATAAGAGAGTGTAGCTCCGGCGATAGTTCAGTGTCACAAGTATTACAAGAGGTTCCGAGTGAAATCACAGTTTGTAAGTCACAGAAGAGATTTAGAGTTTGTGTTCACAGTTTTGGATTCGACTCTAGCGAGATAGAAGCAGGTTGTGCTCAGACTTCGCAGAAGAGCTCCAGAGTGTACGTGTACTAACGGTACAGTAGCGCTCTAAGTGAATAATTGTACGAGTGTGTGTACAAATAAGCGTCCAATAAAAGAATTCGTTCCTATCCAGAGACCCACGCAATGTATTCATGTCGTGTCAAACTGCCGACACGTTGCAATATTAAAAACTCTTACCCTCTTTATAATGTTCAAAACTAATTAAGCACTACGCCATGAAGGCGTATGGAGGAGTGGATGTATAGATCCACATTTTCTTGATCTCAACAGTAGCTGGAGTTGAGTGGTCAGCTTCACGTCCGTGCCTCTTTACCACTGGGTAAAGAGCCCCCGGTACCTTCTGGATAGGAGGCTGGGTGGGCTCCAGAGCCGGTCTGGACGATATGGAAAAGAAAATTCTGACTGCCGGGACTCGAACTCCTAACTTTCGTTCATCCCATAGGTAGTCGCTATACCGACCGCGCTACCCCGGTTCCTTACTCTCTTTATACTCATTTTAAATAGAAAACAGTAATGTAGCATTACAGTATTTTGTTCAGACCCCACAGAACAAGAGAGGTGCGCATGACAGAGAGAAGGGTGGAGTTGACCCTCTTTTTGAGGTCAATGGAATACGTCATAGGATTTTTTTATAAATTACGTATTTCTCAATGCTATCTCATGTCAGTATTTGGAGTAATAACAAATATGAACAATTTTTTAAAAAATATATATATTTTTTTAAATCCACGATGAAAATTGTTCCTTCAGAAATAACACAGTGATTAAAATTCTAGCTGTTAAACACAATCTTAATTCTCGTGTTTTAGTGATAAAATCTCTTTTTAAAAAAAACTGATGTGCCTTGACAGTTTTCGCGCTTTGTGCAGTGCGCCGTAGGTTGAAAAATGTTGAAAATCTCTCTTGCAGAGAAACTAAACACATCGAAATATTGAAATCATGATGAAGAAGACTAAGAAGAGATGATGATGTTTATTACGATGACGACGGCGACAATAAATATGTCTGTTTTTCATCGTGGATTTTTTTTTCCCAGTGTCTCTTGCCCTTTTGAGAGTAACAATTCGGTTGTGTGATATACGTGGACATTTGGTATATTTTATTCACCAAGCTACGTACATTCAGCTGATCCCATGTTTAGCCTCCGATCTAACATGATTACAGGAATTCAGCGGCGACGAATAAACTTCTTGGTAAATTATTCATGGAAGTTTGTTACTAGTACGTGTATTATAGGACACCCGAATAAATATAGGGGTTGCGCGCATGCGTGTCACAAAAGATTCAGACTCGCTTTTCTGCTACAAACGCAGTCTAATCGTAAGATTTGAGCTTCTTACGGCTGTGATTAGGAACCGTGCTACCTTCTGGGATGCTACTTTGAGTAGTGAGGTAGTAACGTAGCTATGTTTCCGAGAAACGTGCTGTCTCCATCAGTGTCGAATACATTGACAAACATGTAGTGGACTACTCGGGGCCACAACCCAGAAAGTAGTACGGTTCATGTAGTTGAGACGGTTATCCGCGTTTCAACTACTGGATTCAGAAGAGCACATTTTCAGGCGAAGTCTCTTGTAATGAATATTTTAACGTACAACATGGAACCCGTTCATTCCAGAAGTCAGTTGAACGTAACAAAGTGGGCCCATAAGTGTAAATATAGATCTGTCGCTTTTAATGTCCTTATGGATAGAGTTGTAGGTCGCCATCATGGTTTGGTTGTGAGAGCTCGTGGCTACAGTTCCAGAGGTTCCGGGTCTGGAACGGGGTCCACTCAGCCTCGTGAGGATAATTGAGGAGCTCTTTCAAGAAAATAGCGGCTCCGGTATAGAAAACCGAAATTAACGGCCGTGGCCATCCGTTGCGCCGACCACGCGACACCCTCTATCCGTAAAAAATTGGCACTGACAAGCGACGGTCGCTAAAAAGCCACGGAGTATGGAGAGAGTTATGCTTACGTGGTCTTTGGTTACTTTTCATTGTCATATGTCATAATTAGGGACTGGATTTAGATGCAGATGCATATTTCTTTCTTAAGCTTTAGATCGCATCAAGTGGAGGAACTGTTTTGGAAGAGACTGTGGACCTGTCGTCTTGACAGATTACAGACGAATGAATGAATGAATGAATGAATTTCTTGCAACCAGAAAGTATGCTCTGATATATTGGGTTTCT
>NW_019740663.1:235946-239317 GCF_002891405.2 Cryptotermes secundus
TCCAGTGATTGAGGCTAGCTCTTTCTAACGGACCCAACAGAATAGGTGTTCCCCTTTTCCTTCACCTGAGGACGGAAACAGATCCAGTTTCCGAAACGTCGTGTTTTTGTTATCTTAAAAACTAGGACGATGGATAAAGTCCAGAAACCCAATATATCAGTGTGTTATACACCATCGTCAGAATCCTATAGTAACTACTTAGAAAGTATGCTCGTTTGGATACGGATGTATGAATTACTTCATTTCTTAAATATTGGACATGGTTTGATGGAGCATATAAATGAATATTTTGCCTGTTTTATGAATAAGCTTCATATTTTTAAAGATCTCTGTTTATAATGCAATTTCCTTTTTAAAATGTTTATCATATATATTTTTTAATTTTATGTTCAAATTTTCAGTCATGGTCGTGTGCATACAATTTTTCTTTGCCGTATTAGAATATGTTGCATATTTAACTCAACATTTCGACATGATTTATGTTTCTGATGCAATACCCAGGACCCCGATCCCTCTAATTCCTCTACTCGTAACTTGCCTCATCCGCGTACCATCAAAGTGGCCGCGAAGAGATTGGTCGGAAGGGTTCACATGTAGCCGCTATCAACATAATACTATTCAGGCAATAAGGGACTTCACTTATTTATTTCCGAAGTCTCCATGAGGTTCGTTACGCTTCTTCATTTGAAGCTGGGGGCTGTTCACATTACTGGTGACTAGTCTGTAGTTAAGTTTGTTTAGTTTTCTGTTGTCATGCCGAAAGTGAAAGTAAGTCAGAAAACAAAATTACAGCTGTATCAGCAGGAGTTCGAAGTAGAGATGATAAGTACGAATAACGAAATTATTTATTGCCGAGCGTGTGAGAAAATAGTTGGTTTTGAAAAACGCTTTCAAGTGCTTCAGCTTTTGAAAACTATTATACACAAAGAGAATGTTAAAATTAAATCCACGAAAAGTGCTCCTGTTCAAAAATTGCTCAGTGAATTTTCTAATAATAGTTTTTCACAGTTCCTTTTTAACGGCAGATATTCCGCCGTGGAAACTAACCAATCCTACTCTGAGAAACTTCATAAAGAAGTATACACAGTGCAAAGTGCCGGATGAATCTACTGTGCGCAAAAATTACGTGAAGCAGTGTTTCGATCTTACAATTGAAAGCATTAGAGATAAGATTCAAGATAATTTTGTGTGGGTATCAGTCGACGAAACCCAAGATTGTGAGGGACGGTTTATTGCAAATTGTATAGTTTGAGCCCTTAATAAGAATGAACAATCTACCCCATATCTTCTTGCGGTAGAGCAATTTGAAACCACAAATAGCTCCGCAGGTTCCGAATTCTTTTATCAATTCCATGAATTTACTATGGCCGAATGGCATTCAGGATGAGCGCGTATTGCTCTTTGTGACTGATGCCGCAAGTTATATGATGAAAGCCGGTACTGTTCTTAAAGTTGTATTTCCAAATATGACACATTTGACTTGCCTTGCCCATCGGTTGCACCGTGTTGCAGAAACAATTCGCGCAAATTTTCCGCTTGTTGACAAGTTGGTGTCTTCTGTGAAGAAGGTATTTGTTAAAGCGCCATACAGAAAAGAAGCCTTCAAAGCAGTAGCACCGAGCGTTCCACTTCCGCCAGAACCAATTTTAACGTGCCGGGGCACGTGGCTGTGTGCATTTAGAAACAGTTAGGAATGTCGTGAATACATTTGATCCCAAAAGTACAGCATCAATTCAGATTGCCCAAGATGTACTAAAAACGCAGAACTAGAAATTAATCTTTCCTATATATCTGCTCACTTCTCTCATCTTCCATTCGCCATTTCCTCACTGGAGGCAAGCAATAGCAATACTACTTTGTATCAGTCGTTTTCAAAACCATTGTTTTCAAATTGAATTCGGTTCTTGGAAGAGTTTGTGAAGTAGTAAAGGAAAAAGTACACTTCATTCTTTAAAAAAATCCGGGATATGAACAAATTTGTGAAATTGAAGAAATTGTAACCGGTAAACGTACTGAACTGCCAAGTAAAAAATCACTAACAGTGTAGCATATAGCGGCTTTTGTACATGCACCCCTAAGTTGCTGTGAGGTGGAAAGAAGTTTTTCCCGCTATAGGGACATCTTACGAGACAATAGGAGGCGACTAAATATGGAAAACATAAAACATTTAGTAATTGTGAACTGCAACACAAGAGAAGTTGAAAGTTTGGAGAGCTAAATGTGAGTACCATTGATTTTTTAAATTTGCAATGAAATATGCTGGCTTTGTTGCATGATTTGTATTTAAGTATAGCTTCTTATTGTAAGTGATTCATTCAGTGATTACATAAAGTGAACTTAAATATTGATTTGTTGATCTTAAAATAATGTAAATTCATTTTTAATATTTGGTATAAATTTCTGTGTCCAAAATTTAGTGCATATTTCGGAAGTTTTTCATGCATAAATGCATGCATATTTAAGGGATTATTAGGGCATAAAAATCCGGTCCCTGGTCATAATGAACAGTTGAACAGTCTTGTGGATGTGCCGGGGATTGTTCCTGATGATGGAATCACAGCAAGTCTCATGGTTTTCAATTCAGTATTGATCTTGTCATGAAGGATTACTTATAGGGTGTCCCAGGAGGCATATGCCAAACTTCGGGAGGGTGTTCCTTATGTTAAAGTATGCCGATATAACGCAAAACACCTATGTCCAAAGTTGAACGGTTACGGAGATAATGGCCCGAGAAAAGTGTGGTCTTCTGGCGGGTTCACGCACTGTACCTGTCAGCTGACAAGTCTTATCTATGTTTGTCCTTGAGTGTGGTGATTCACACTAGCCGTAAGCTTATGTGCTCCCTTCAGGATACGTTGCGGCCTCATTGTGAATTGGTGGTAGGTCAATTGTGCGGAGTTGCTGAAATGCCTTTTGTGTTTTCCCACGTGGAATATTGTGATATGCATTTTGTGTGTGGATTTTGCGATGGCAATGCACGTGCTTCTGTTGAAGAATACCAAAGGCCTTTTCCCGATCGAAAGATTCCATCTCGAAGTGTATTTATGCGAATTCACCAGACGTTGCGTGATACTGGTTCTCTTCCGAGTGTTTCTGTGCATTCTGAAAGGGAGGATGTACGAATGAGAAACACACGAGAAAACATTCTTGAGATGGTTCAGAGAAGTCCGCGTCTGTCTACTCGTAGAATGGCCTCTCGCATCGGCGTATCATGTATGCAGGTGTGGCGAACTTTACATGATGAAGAGTTGTATCCTTACCACGATCAAAGGGTACAACATCTGGAACCAGGCGACCATGCTCAGCGTATGGATTTCTGCCACTGAATAAAAGCTCATCCCGAACTGTTAAGCGTCATTTTATTCAGTGAT
>NW_019740663.1:239397-247041 GCF_002891405.2 Cryptotermes secundus
TTAATATGCTGCCACCATCTTGTTATGTCAAGATAAACTGCGGTAAAGTTATCGATCGGTGACGTCACTGGTCCTGGCTTTAACTCGCATGTCTCTGAAGCTTCGGGAGGTGCTGAATGGAGTCGGCAGGGAAGAGGATAACACTTGAGGGAATGCTAGGTTTAATTAATATCACAGCGCATTCCTATCCTACTCTATTCACCTATGTCGCTATATACATAATATATACACACTTTGCCGACGTTTGTCGGTTCACATTACATTTGATTATGACCCTATAGTACACACATTAGTTCCATCCTGTCACCCTGCTCTGGGGTATCCCCCCTCTGTCTCGCTTTCTCTGTAACTTAGTCCATTTANTGTTTTCACTTTCTCTTCCTGGGTTTTGCACTATAATAATATCACACTTAATGTTCATGGCTTATATGAGGTAAGTCTCCTTACGTGAGCTGAGGAAACAGGCGCTCGCCATCACCCTCTCGGCGATAGCCTTCGGCTGAACTCTGTATCAATTAATAATATTCAAAAGTCAAAAGTTTTTCGATTGATTCCTCTATAGTTTATGTACCCTCTTTTTGCTGACTCGCGGGGTTCCGGGGTGTATTGGCCCGCCCATTCTGACGTGATTTTGGGTTGGTGTGGCCCACTCATTGGCTGTTTATCGAAATCGGGTTGGCTCTTTCAGGTCTACCGCCCTCTCCGACTCAGCGTTTTCCTCCTGCCATAGTGTTTATGACCTACTTCATATAGCTTCTTCCTCAATGTCAGCGTTATTACGCTGCCGTGCTAGCATTCTTATTACTAAGCTATTGCCTGTTACAGTTCTTTGCAAACCCAAGCTTCCTGGTACGTTTCATTTTTTCTATTTCTTAATCTTAAAGTCTAGATACACCTACTCCAAATTTACCCCAAAAACTATATCTACTTGTACATAACCCTTGCGCCATAACATCGGCATACTTTAACATAACGACCCCCCTCCCGAAGTTTGGCACATTCCTCCTGGGACACTCTGTATAACAGTGTCTTCGAAACGCTGGGTTTTAACTCCACTTTAACGTCCCTAATGTCTGAAACAGAGTAGGCTCCCGAAACTTTGGTTTTGAACTATGTTTTGACGCCTGTGATTGTGAAGACAGGGCAGGCCTCGAAGAGTTTGGTTTTTATCTCGGCATTCCTGCGGATGGTGCTGGAACAGGCCTCTGACAGAGTTTTTTTTAAACCCAAGTTCGACGTCGCTTATTATGGAGACAGATCGGGTCTCCGAAACCATGATTTGTAACTCATCTTTGTTTGAAGTCTCTGTTGCATTATGCAGGTCTCCGAATCTCTAGTTTCTTATCTTTGAAGTCCCTGATGAGTGATACAGAGCAGATCTCAGAAGCGCTGGTTTCTAACTCATCTTAGAAGTGACACAGAGCAGATCTCAGAAGCGCTGGTTTCTAATTCATCTTAGAAGTAAGTGATGAGTGATACAGAGCAGATCTCAGAAGCACTGGTTTCTATCTCATCTTTGAAGTTAGTGATGAGTGATAACAGGGCGGGTCTCAGAAGCGCTGATTTCTAACTCATGTTTGAAGTCCCTCATGAGTGATCCAGCGCAGATCTCAGAAGCCCTGGTTTCTAACTCATCTTTGAAGTCAGTGATGAGTGATAACAGGACGGGTCTCAGAAGTGCTGATTTCTAACTCATGTTTGAAGTCCCTGATAAGTGATTCAGCGCAGATCTCAGAAGCCCTGGTTTCTAACTCATCTTAGAAGTGACACGGAGCAGATCTCAGAAGCACTGGTTTATAACTCATCTTAGAAGTCTCTGATGAGTGATACAGAGCAGATCTCAGAAGGCCCGATTTCTAACTCATCTTAGAAGTGACACAGAGCAGATCTCAGAAGCGCTGGTTGCTAACACATATTTGAAGTCAGCGATGAGTGGTAACAGGGCAGATCTCGGAAGCGCTGGTTTCTTATCTTTGATATGACTGACTCTCATAGAAGATTTTTGTGTATCCAGTCGTCGTGAAAACTCCGTATCTTAAATTAAATTCTTTCGTCATATTTACAGACCAAAGGATAGAGGCAGTGTCCTTGAAACAGATCAAGTATGCAATGGCGACAACATTGATGAATAGCGTCGTGTCGAAGATAAGATGAGCTCGTCGTGCTTGGAGATTACGGTCTGCACTGTGTCACGACAGCAGTGCGTGATTCGTGTGTTGTGCAAGCTAAGAGTTGTTATGATTAAAGGGCCACCTAGTGCTAGTACACAATAAGATTACGCTTAAGTCTGAAGATAAGTTTCTGATAAGAATAGTGACGTTTATTATCTTCAGTGTGTATTGTGCTGTTGAAAACAGACAACTCTGTTATACGGTAGACTCAGGATTTTTAAATAAATATACAGTGTTCCGTGGCTGTTATTGATGGAATACTTCGACTTTCATGTTCGTTAGAAATACGCTAATTGAATATTCGTTTTGTCTACAGGTCCAGTCGCAATACCTGATACTCGAAACACTATTGGCTGTCCCGCACTTAACGGAATGGTAAGTACGGCGTTAACGCTTGTTTTATTTATTTGTTGGTACAAGCTTGCTAGCCGCTCACAGTAGCCGCGCGGTCTACGGGATGAACTGTCATCGCTCGCTCGGACGCTGGGATTGTAGGTTCGAATCCCAGTTGAGGCATGGATGTCTGGTCTGTGTTTATTTTGTTTTCCTGTGTTTAGGTAGAGGGCTTGCGACGGGCTGATCACTCTTCTAAGAAGCCCTACCAACTGTGTAAAAAACGATTACGAAACTGAATAATTTGAAAAAAAGAAAAAAGAAAACAAGCTTGAGAACGGTTGGTTCTTACACACAGAATAGTCAAAAGATAAGAAAAGGTGTGTAGTCTGCATTTTTTTTTACACAAGATGCAGCCCCGTTGGACAGCACATACCTTTGGGCTTTATCCTGGGATTTTATTTCTCATCCGGACCTTGACAGGAGTCGGTATAGCTACGGGCTGCGTGCTAGTCGGTCAGGATTCGATTCCCGGCAGAGGAAAGAGACTCTTCTCTTCTCCACAACGTCCAGACCGGCTCTGTGGCCCACCCAACCTCCTACACAATTAGGGCTGCTTCCCCCGAAGGTAAAGTGGCAAGGGGCGTGTAGCTGACCACTCACTTCCATCTCATGCGGAGGTCAGGAAAGTTGGAGCTAACCTCCATTTCCCCTTATATCTTCATGGCATAGTGCTTGACTAATTTAAGTACAGGAAAAAAAACTTACAGCTAAATTACAGCTTCGACTTTGTGGATTCCTTTGTGTTGAATTGGCATTTTTCTTTCCTTTGCCGTTGCAGACCCAATTTAGGCCTTGGCCTACCTTCATGAAACTCTCCCTTTCACTTCGGTTTATTAGATCTTAAGACATTCGGTAGGACTCCTTAGGCGGGTGATCAGCTCGTCGCAAAGCGTCTATCTGTACACAAACAGAAAAACGCACACACACACACACAAACACCAAACATCCATGCCCTGAGTGGGATTCGAACCCAGGATCCCGGCTTCCGAGCGAGCGAAGACAGTGCATGCCTTAGACCGCTCGGCTACCGTGACCGGCGAATAGGCAAATAGAGTGTATTAAATATGTTAGTCGAACAACAATCATTGAAAGAGTTACGGTTCATTTCGTAGGGACAGTCTTGAAGGTACAACTACTTAGGTTCTTGTCACACAGTACCGCATCGTACAAAGTACAGATCTGAAACACAACCGCACCCTACCATTTTTTTATTGCTAGTGGGGTGGGATTACATCATGTAAGAATCGTTGATAAGGGGCAAGTGGTAGCGTAGTTGGTTGGTGTTACAAGCCGGAAGGTCCCGGGTTCGAGTCCCGATGAGGTTACTGGTCTCTCAAATAATCTAATCCTTCCAGCCGCACTAGGGTCCTGGGTTCGACTCAGCCTCTAACAGAAATGAGCACCAGGGATTTTGGGGCGGGGGGTAAACGGTGGCCGGTGCTGGTCACGGTAGCCGAGCGGTCTAAGGCATGTACTCTCTTTGCTCGCTTAGAAACCGGGATCGTGGGTTCGAATCCCACTCAGGGCATGGATGTTTAGTTTGTGTGTGTGCGTTTTTCTGTGTTTGTGTACAGGTAGAGGCCTAGCGACGAGCTGATCACCCGCCCAAGGAGTCCTACCGAATGTGTAAGATCTAGAAAAACCGAAGTGAACGGAGAAAGTTCATGGAGGTAGGCCTAGGCCCACTGGGGCTGTAGTGCCAAGGAAGGAAAAAAAAAAGGTGGCCTGTACATAAGGCCGACAACCTCACCGCCACCTGTGAGCCGTCTGTCTAGAAAATGTGGGAGCCTCGACATCTCACATCCGTATGGGCCTCCAAGGCATGTTACAGGGTTAGGTTTACCTTTAATTTTTAATAATAGTTGATAACATGGTCACCTAATAAGCTTCGAAAGCACAGCGAAATTCAGATATTTGGGAACGACAGTAACAAAATAACATAAAAATTTCAGTTCTGAAGAAGTGAAGAGTATATTAAATTGGAGGAATGCTTGCTACCATTCGGATGGCAATCTTTTGGCTTTCCGTTTTCTTGACATACTCCTCGAGCATGACGACGGAGGCGGTATATTCCTCCGAAACGGCGGTTGACTTTTACCGGACCGTTTAGCGTTACGTCCCTAACGACAAAATTCTTCAAAAATGAAGAATGAAAATATTCAAAACCATGATTTCGAATGACCTTTTGCACGCAACTGCGCCGCTCTCGTTAAGGGTGTTACAAAACAGGGTTCTGGGGAGAACATCTGGGTGGAATTGACAGGAGGTTGCAGGAAACTGCATAATGAGGAGCGTCAGGATTTGCACACGTAATGAAATATTATTAGCATCATCAAATGACGTAGGATGTGACGGGTGCGACATGTAGTATGCATGGCAGAAAAATTCCTACAAAATTGTCGTAAAAAAGTAAAATGATTCTGACAAAAGATCACCACGTAATATCTGGACGGGAACGAAAGGGCAGTGAAGCGAGTAAGCAGCGGGCGGCCGAGAACGTCACTGCACTTCGAACATGATTCAGTGAATTTCCGAGCTGATCATGTCTCTGTGGTCTAGTGGTCACAGTTCCTGGCTATAGATCCAGAGGTCCCAGGGTCGATGCCTGGTTCTACCAGATTTTCTGAGAAGTAGTGGGTCTGGAACGGGGTCCACTCAGCCTCGTGAGGATAACTGAGGAGTCATTTCAAGGAAATAGCGGCTCTGGTGTAGAAAACCGAGATTAACGGCCATGGGGATCCGTTGCGCTGACCACGCGACACCCCCCATCTGCTAAAGTTGGCACTAACTTCGCCGACAAGCGCCGATCGCTCGGTGGTATAGTTCACTTGCGAACTACAGGCCATCGAGTTTCTCTTCATGCAAAACAGAAATGTGACCGTAGAGCAAATGCAGGAAGAGACGGGTTTGTGTCTAGCGGCAGTTCACTCGATTATTCGAGACGATCTGTAACTGACGAAGCTGTGTCCACAATGGGTTCCCCACAACCTGGCGCAGCAACAGAAACACGCTCGGACTGAGAGCTTGCACTTAATGATGCTGATCCAGCGGAATTTTTTGCTTGTCTGTTGACTGGTGATGAGTCGTGGTTCAGCTATGCCATACCCCAGAAGAAACAACAGTCCAAGCAATCGAGACATTACGACAGTCCTCCGAAAAAGGCCCGACCAGCGCTGACACATGGAAAACAACTAGCATCGATCATTTGGACCACACAAGGAATCCTGAACATCGACTTCCTTCCTCAGGGCGCGACAGTCAACAGCAACACCTACTGTGACATTGTTACCCGTCTGCGCCGCAGAGTTCAGCAGCAGAGGAAGGGCATGTGGACCAAGAAATGTTCTTGTTGCAAGACAAAGTTCGCCCACACTGCTCCAAAGAGACATGGGCTCAAATGGATTAACTTGGTTACACGGTCCTCCCAATTCAACAGTGATTGAGACAAAGAGCATTATTCGGAAGTGGTGACAAGAATTTTGTAGCTGACGATGGTAATCGGTAGAGTATGTGTTAGTTGTACAGAACGCCAAAAGATGGCAGTGCACAGTTCAAGCGGCAAGCCTCCCTCAGATTACGATCTCTTCGACAAAGTGGAGGAGCTTTTAAGAGGCAAGACATTCTGCATGGTGCTGTGCACCAGTGGTGTCGCACTAGGCCAAAAGACTGGTCCCATGAGGACAACATGAGTTTCCACAACGATGGCGTCGATGCATAACTACAGGGAGACTACGTCGACCATTCCTGAAACTGTCACATTTCCGTTATGCGTCGTATTTTAATCAGGCTTGTCTCAATCATTTTGAATGGCCTAAATAATATTTTTCACCATATTTCCCTTATTTAAAAAAAATAAAATTTGACTTATGAGATTATCCTGCTGTGTCTGTATGTATATATCCCCACTATGTTTTGAATTGGCTGAACCAATAGTTATGAAATTTGGTGTATCTAGACACCTGAGCCCATCTCAACGATCCACTTCATAAATACTTTAGATCAGTAATACCAACATTACGACCTCTCAAATTTCTGAAGCAAAACCTATACCAATCTTCATGAAACCTGGTATGTATATCATACCATCTGAGGGCATCTCAACGGTGTGCTTCGTAAATCACTCAGATCAGTAATACCAACACCGATACCTCCCAAACTGTACCGTTTTATTGACCTCATTACGCATATGTACTAGTGCTTTGTGTTTATCGTATCAGATATGGAAATTACAGTAAATGGGGAGTACGGGATTAGTTCTTCCCAGAAGTTCTTGCTGTTATTAATATTTTGTATGCCTTTCCTTCAATTCTGATTTCTTTAATCAAGGGAGGGAGGCAGATGCCTGGCTTGTACCTTCACTGTCGGAGCTTACGTAGAGGACTAAAAGACAAAATTATCCCTGTACTTAATTAATTAGGACGTATCGAGTAATGAAGGTGCAGCTCCACCATTCTTGACTTCAGAGGCGACTGAGGAAAACCGCCAACACTTACAATCGATTTGGCTGATCTCGGAGTACATTCGATCTACTTACCTTCCAGAAGCCACTTTCAGCACTGTTGCTTAACTGACTTTCTAGGTAGCATTCTTCCGTACGATAATGTGGTTTTCAACGTGTGGTGTGGGACACTAATTAGTAGCCTATATTTTGACTGGCATTAAACGTGGCTCTTTACCGCTTTCAGTTCCAAACTGCACCAGAATTGAAGAGCACTATTTAAAGAGACTATTGCTGTAAGCTAATCACTTACAGCTCAATGAAGACTATATATATAACATTAATATTAAAATGAACTCTTAATTTTGCCCAGATATTACATTTATATGCCTTCTATGAGAACAGACACTCACCAGTTCCTAAAAATGCATTAACCAACAGTCTGCACAGCGACAGGCTAAGTGGCCGACGGTCGAGGTTTGATTCCTGGCAGAGGCAAGAGTTTTCTCTTCAGCACGGTGTCCAGACCCGATATGGGGCCCACCTAACCTCTCTTGCTGAACCAAAACGGGGGGCTCTTTCCCTAGGGGTGAAGGGATCGGGGCATAAAGCTAACCACTCACCCCCATCCAGTGCAGA
>NW_019740663.1:247265-268025 GCF_002891405.2 Cryptotermes secundus
ATTACATTTATATCCCTTCTATGAGAACAGACACTCACCAGTTCCTAAAAATGCATTAACCAACAGTCTGCACAGCGACAGGCTAAGTGGCCGACGGTCGAGGTTTGATTCCTGGCAGAGGCAAGAGTTTTCTCTTCAGCACGGTGTCCAGACCCGATATGGGGCCCACCTAACCTCTCTTGCTGAACCAAAACGGGGGGCTCTTTCCCTAGGGGTGAAGGGATCGGGGCATAAAGCTAACCACTCACCCCCATCCAGTGCAGAAGTCAAGAATGGTGGAGCTATACCTCCTCTCCTAAACATGTCTTCATGGCATAGTGCTTAATTGTTTAAGCACAGGGATAACTTCATATTTTTGTTTTTACCAACCATCACTTTCCTAAAATACTGAAACTGTTCGTTTTCTGAGAAATAAGAATTGAATTTTTAAATATTAAGAAGAAATCATGCTACAGAAGGTCAACCAGGTCTGCGAGCTAACAGGATCCCCTCGGGTTCTGTGTTTTCCCATGGAAAGTCAAAGCAGTTATGGTTCGAATGAACTCCTAGACGAGTTCTGCTTGCTTACTTTGCTAATGTGCGCAGGCTAACTTGTCTGCTACTTGTGTACCACTTGGCATGCAGTCAACAAGGCCACGCACAGCATGTGCACTGTGCCAGTTACCACCAACAGCTTGTGTGATGTCATATGAAGAGACAACCACTAGTTGAACTGTGCTGTAGTATTTATTACAGTTGCACTGTATACACAGACGAACACACTGAACCAGAATTGTAGAACTGTAGAATCTAGGACTGTAACTCTAACTTCCACTCAATGTATCTTCTTATGTAACCTAGAGCCGGACCTATAGAAAACACATCACTGTCCGTATTGTTGTAGGCTTTGCCTAGCAACCGCTGTTTACTAGTCGTTGCTAAGCAATGAAGCTCGCGTTGTCACACTTGCTTGAATGTGGGCAGTTCCCACAAGCTAAACAAAGCTCCGAGCTTCAAGAGAAACCAGCATCACCACTGTATCGTCATTTGGAAGATTTCTGAACACTTCTTATAGAGTTTTGTCTGCGTACAAAACTGCATATGTTACTAAGTCCGATTCGACCTAATTTAACTAACTAAAATTTTATGCACTTTAAATTTACTTGCTCATGGAGCTGAGCCCTTCTTGCGGAGCCGCAAATTCTGCAGCTACTCAAGAATTTACCAGCATTTTATGGAACCACAAGGTTCATTACTGTGTTCACAAGAGTCCTTCACTGGTCCCTATCCTGAGCCAGATCAATCCAATCCATATCATCCCATCCTATCTCTCTAAGATCCATTTTAATATTGATACAATTTAAACTAACGCTGTAATTTTATATAATTCAGACATTATTTGTATATATCTCAAGTATCACCTGATGATGGCCTTTCTGGGCCGAAACATGTTAAGTTAAATAATAAAAACATCTGTTTGTATGATAGTAACCTCTCCGTTTTACTTATCTATGTGTTGAGAAAGTGTTTTGCACTTTTTATTCTTGATAATATTGTCATGTGTAGGGGGGCACGCGTGACGAAAATGACGGGTTCTAGATAGGATGATTCGATTTATTAGCATATTGGTTACAATCTCTCTTAATCACGTTTAAATACAGCGTTATCTCTGATTTACACACACACACTGGTCCTCTCCTGATACCACAACTAAAACACAGCCTCGCTGAACCACACACTCCAATTATTACATATAAATTAAATCTTCTTGTCTTCTACGAGCTTCCCGTGGCTATCTTCCACTGAGAACTCACAACTGAATCGTAGCGCTGATTGTTTTTAAGTAACTCCTTTGCACGGACCCCACGGAAACACTGTCTCCCATTGTTGTGGATGCAGGTTTACCGTTGCGTTCCCTGGCAACAGACTTCCTATCTCAGTGCTCCTTCTCGGCGCGGACAGCATAGAAGTTCCCTTTCTATTATTGTTGGCTGTACTCGTCTTTACAAACCCCGCCGGCAGGTTACGCATTGCTGAAATCTGTCACAATATCTTTACAATAGTGGACGACCGCCCCGTCCCTAAAAAGCACCACTTGAGCATCATGTTGCACTGGGTAATAATTTGAAAGGGTTGTCCTGAAGATGAAACTTCCTATCATGCTTGTAGACTGCTGGTGTGCTACGTTTACTGTTATATAAATAATATTTCTATGCTTGTAGACTGTTGGTCTGCTACGCTCACTCTTACATAAATAATATTTCTATGCTTGTAGACTGCTGGTGTGCTACGTTCACTCTTATATAAATAATATTTCTATGCTTGTAGACTGTTGGTCTGCTACGTTCACTCTTATATAAATAATATTTGTATGCTTGTAGACTGCTGATGTGCTAAGTTGGCACTCGTATATAAACATGCGACATGTATCGACCTTATAACTTCACCACCAAGTGGCTGCTTTTATGTAATCGATGTATTGTGTTGCTTTCTTCTGCTCTAAAAACTTGAATAAAACTAGTTGCAAAATATTGTTGAATTTTTTAAACATAAGTTAAATAAGGCAAAGTTGCCCCTGTACTTAATTAATTGAGCACCATGGCACGAAGACATAGTGGGGAGTGGAGGTATAGCTCCACGTTCTTGACCTTGTGACTAGAGTGGAGGTGACTGGTCAGCTTCAAGCCTCTGCCGCTTTACCCTCCTGGGAAACAGCCCCCAGTACCCTTTGGACAGGAGGCTGCGTAGGCCCCAGAGCCGGTGTGGACGATGTGGAGAAAAAAAAGATTTTGTCCTTGAAATTTATTAAAACATATTCTTTTTTATTCTTTGTTTTCAGTTTCATTTTCTTGAGTATGTGCGGGGTCCTATTGCGGTAGGGTGCGGCCGCGCCATAGCTCAAGCGGTTAGTCGCTGGCTTCCCACCGCGACGGCCCGAGTTCCATCCCGGGTCTGGTCAAGTTGGATTTGTGGTGGACAAAGTGGCGCTGGGGCAGGTTTTCTCAGAGTACTTCGGTTTCCCGTGTCAATCGTCTTTCCACCAACTGCTCCACAATTACCCTCACCTATCATCTGGTGCTGGTACAATAGGCCAGAAGTTGCCGCAGTACAAGGGACTTAGTTGTCACAAGTTTCATTCGTGCAAAATTTGCTAGGATATGAACGCACAAACTTATGTTCTTGCGAAGTTCTATAAATATTCGTTATCTTGAAGAATGTTTGTCAGTGGCTATAATCTTGATTAACACGGTTTCTTGCAGACGTTTCCTTCCTCTCGAAGCAGCATTCCAAACACTGAACATTTTATTTTATATCACGAATAGACACACGTGTACTGGTACCAGGCGCACTTGTTTACGAACCTTGTTATCTCTCGTTATCAGAGGATGAAGTAGGGGCACGAAACATGCATGGGAGACATGAGAAGTGCATGCACAATTCCGAACGGAAAACCAAAAAGGAACAGGACAATTATAAGGGCTAGATATAGATGGGAGAACAATATTTTACGATAATTCAAACGAAACCCGTTCGGAGATTGTTCTAGGCCAGGCCTGTCCAACTTCAAAGAGGTTGTGATCGACTTTTTAGTGCCAAAACTGCCAGTGATCTACCACCCCCTCCTATCATAGTACATCGCTATAAGCAAAAATATTGATAAAAATAACACGACACATGATGTTTGTTGTAAAGGCAACATACATTGAAAGTACAGAAAAATAGGAATGATCAATACTCATTTTCCCTTCAAAATCTGAATATTAATTCGCTTAGTGGGGTGGGACTAAGTCCCTTGTACTGCGGCCACTTCTGGCCTCTCGTCCCAGCCCCAGATGATAGGTGAAGGTGATTGTGGAGCAATTGGTGGAATGAAGATTGGCAGGGGAAACAGAAGTACTCGGAGAAAACCTGCCCCAGCGCCACTTTGTCCACCACAAATCCCACTTGACCAGACCCGGGATCCAACCCGGGCCTCCGCGGTGGGAACCTAGCGACTAACCGCTTGAGCTATGGCGCAGCCCCAAAATCTGAATATAATCGTATTATATTACGAGTGAATGTACATGCTTTTCAAGTATAATTTCCTTATAGTCCTATGAGATCGCCCAAAAATCGTCCCGCGATCGACGCGTTGGACATGCCTGTTCTAGGCGGAGCAGAGGTCGTTGAAATAGTCCCCATGGGCGCTGAGGGAGGCAACTCACTGAGGACGCACCAGCCGATTGATCGCATGTGCAGAATACTCCCTGTGTTGATGCTGGAACCACTGCACCATCTACACACAGCCGAAAATGCGAACTCCGATAAGTTAGATGTTGAAATAACAGGATATGGAGGATATGGATTGGATTCATCTGTTTTAGAATAGGGGTAATTTGCGAGTTCTTATGAGCATGGTAATGAACCTTATAGTTTCTTGAAAGGCATAGAATTTCTTGAATAGCTGCGTTAATATTAGCTTGTAAGAAGGACTCACCGCTGCGTGGAGTATGCGATATTATGTCTGTCATAGAACCAGATAACACTAATTAATGACACTATAAGATGGATTTTGACCGCCTCTGTGGTGTGGTGGTCAAGAGTTCCAGGCTACAGATCCAGAAGGCCCGGTTTCGATTCCCGGCGCTGCCAGATTTTCTGAGAACTAGTGGGTATGAAACGGGCTTCACTCAGCCTTGTGACGATAATTAAGGACCTATTTCAAGGAAATAACAGCTCCGGTCTAGAAAACCGAGATTAACGGCCGTGAGGATCCGTTGCGCCGACCACGTGACACCTTTATACGCAAAAGTTGGCACTAACTTCTCCGACAAGCGGCGTCGCTCGGTCGGTATAGTTCCCTTGCGGACTAAAACTACGGATTTTTTTGTTGTTACACTTCCGCCTGCGTTTAGTTCTATGTCTTCCTACTTATGGCTGTACAGTCTTTTTGTTGGACCTTGGCCGCATTTTCAATTTCTTAATCCTATACACGGTCGGTAGGACACCTCGGACGGGGGATCAGCCGTCGCAACAGGACAGCACACAATAAACGCGCACAGACATTCGTGCCTTGAGTGGGATTCGAGCCCACGATCCCAACGTTCGAGAGAGCGAGGACAGTACATACTTCAGACGGCGCGGCCACTGGGATCTGCTGTGTGTCTTTAAATGAAGGACCTGCGAAGGAAGTAATAAATTAAGGCTTCAGACAGAGAAGGATGTATGCAGTCGCTATTCCGTTCTGTATAGCATTCATCTTGTCGACCTTGAGAGAGACCAGAACAACACAATTGATCCAGGAAGTAGAATAAGACAAATGCTCAAGTATGCTTATTTATGTTCGCGATTGGGCATAACTTAATATAACTCCGCGAGGAAATTTTTCATCGTGTAATTTGTAATTTATTTTTTAAATAAAAATAGTGTGATAGAGGATCCCATATTATGGCCCTGTGACCCTGGGGTGGACTCAACCTCTAACAGAAATGAGTATCAAGAATCTTCCTGTGGGGTAAAGGGCGGCCGGCGCGTAAAACTGACAGCCTCACCGCCACCTATGAGCCGATTTTCTAGAAAATATGGGAACCTCGACGTCTCACAACCCCTTGGGCGTCCACGGCCTGTTGCAGGGATACAATTATGTCCTTAGGCACTCAGCGAATTTGTGGGTATGTTAACGTAGGTAACTACATTGGTCGAAGTGTAACTGCTTTCTGAAGCCATGCTGAGAAGGATCAGGTCCAGTTCTTAACAAATAACGGGAATTATAATGGATAATTATTTAACATATTTTTAAAAAATCTTGAATAAGCGAATACTCTTTATAAGCCTAATTATTACCCATAATGTAAGTACCTTTTTTAAAGATTAAGGATACCGAAATTGTGTCAAAATTGACAGTTTATGGAATTTTGTTTCATGCTTTCAAAAGATGCTTTATTGTCTGAAGATTTTAAATAGCATCGCTTTATTCCCCTGGGTGTCTCCAAAGGTCGTGGAAAGTAATATCAGAATTTGTAAAATAATTACAATTCATTTGTAGACCAAGTAAGTTATATATAAAAGACTACTGCTTGGAGATGATAGGTCGATAACGTAGAAGTATTTTGTAACAAGACTGTCACACACACTGTGTTCCAAACAGAAACACGAGTTCAGAGTGGCGCAACATGTAGCGCCAGTATAAATATGTATTAAGAAGAAATCATCTGTAGGTTGACGTCTGATATGCAGTGTTTGGAGATTTGATCTTTCTAATTGACTAACATAATGTTAGTGAATAATCTAAAAATCCTTTATGGTAATAGTAATAATAATAATATGACAACAAATAATGGAGATTGTCATGAAATGTTACAACTGTTTTTGTTGCTGATGTTACGTAGAAACCTATGTTAAGCCATATAACGTAGAGAGTTATGATATAGCTAATGTGAACAGTGCTTAATAATTTATATAACTGGAAATTGTGTGAACAGGTTTTTATAATATATATAATTTGTAATTTAAAGGAACTGAGGTTTGTGTTAAATTGATTTATTTGTTATTACAGGCGTTCCTTCAAAACAAACCCGAAAAGAGGGCCCGGGGCACCGCAATAAACTCGTCATTCACCTTCAAGTGTTTCGACCACCAGACCTGTGGAGGCAATGACACGAAATCTTGGCAACAGCAGCAGTAGCTGTCAGTACAAGACTCACTTTCGGGATCATCGAATTAAGTGCAACGAGAGTGAGGATTTGAGCAATCTGCAGTCTTCGTTGCATAGGTATCGCTTGGCCGTCACGACGAACAGCAACGAGCACAGCGAGCTTTGCAAGCCCGTGAATGTCACGTCTTCCTTATTGTGCAGTGAAACAGGAGGAAGTGAAATCGGGAAACACAGACACAATTACCGTATTCGGCGCGAACGCGTGTGCAGATCCTGGACCAGTGGTTACGGTACGTTGGTGGAGGATAAGGAGTCCGCTTTCCATCGAGACAGAGTCGTGTTGTTCGCAGATAAGCAGCAGCAGCAGCAGCATCTAGCTCGCCAGAAAGTGTGTCCACCAGACTTGCGCAGTAAGCTTCGCCGCGCCACATCCCTTGTCATCGCCACGCCCTGGAAACACCAGACTCACACAGCTGATGCTGTCCCCAACGCTGCTAAAGCGAGTCATCGTCGTAGTCGCATCGATCTGTTGCTGATGCCGAGTCTCAAGTCCCTAGTGAGCCGACGCTCCTCCTCGTCCCGTGCAGCAGGGATCAGTGGAGGTAGGGACAGGACCCTGCTTGTTCCCGGTATGGGCGGTAGCTCTAGCAGTTCCGTCCTGGCTGCCGGGAGCGGGGGCAAGTCGGTAGGTGACGTGTCAACTGTAGGAGCAGGTGCTACTCTCATGGTGCCACTAATGAAAAGAGAAGCGAGTTGCAGTAGCCTTGCGCCGTCAATAAGAATAAATGGGAACGATTTTCGTGGCAGTGGGATGATAAGTGATATACCAAGCGGAGAGCAAGCTGCTAGTGGTGGTGGAAATATGAGGAAGTGCGAGACAATGCTCACTTTGTCAAGTTTCGGTGCCGCGTTGCAGAGGTCAGCGTCCTCCTCGCGGACTACGATACACGTAGAACCGTTAAGACCGGTAAACAGATTACGCGTTCTACCGCATTATTCAAGTTCAGGGCTTTCTCCGAATGTTGGAGGCGGCTCTGTGAGTAGGATGTGTTCACGGTGTAGCAGTCTACTCTCCATGGCTTCCTCATCACGGTATTCTCTCAACACGGCCGGTGGTGGATTTGTGCCCTGCAGTCCTGGTGGAAATCAGCCCGACCAGAGCTTACTCTGCAAGTTGTGTCTAGGGGATGTTCCTTTCGGCATGGCGTACGAAATTAAACAGTGTGGCTGCGCCTTCTGTAAAGACGTGAGTAAACTTTGTCAAATTTCCAATACAATTATTATTATTACATGATACTGCCGTGTTAGCAGGGGGGCGTGTTCTTAGAGCGATCACGAATAGCAAAATTCGAGACTAGGTCCGTGAACTATGAATTGACTGAGACCTAGTACACGGCCTTTAAATGTTATTACGTACATTTAACATTTACACTTGCATTAATGTTATCACCTGCAATTATTTCGGGAGGCATGGGGTCACGGGAAACAGAAGAGGTGATTAATTGCGCATCATACCGCCACATAGCGACGCACTGACTGGGATATTGTGACGCAGCGCGCGTGGTTTAGATGCTCAGACTACGCACGAGGCTGTAGTGTTGTTTGCATTGCGAAGAAGACCGCGAATACGGAGCAGTCACTTTTTATACAAAGGGATGTAAAATCCAAATGGAATGCCCCGTAATGGCTGCTCGTTAAGGATTGCAGCGTGAAAATACAAAGTACCGTTGCGAAGTCTGGAGTTCTTATGTACTTCATACGGTTTTGTCTGCCAGCTTGTATACTTTTGATGAATCTTTTGAGGGTAAATGTAGGTCAAGTTAATCTCTAGGTTCTGGCAGATTTGCCTGTTATGTACATAAAGCCCAGGAAATGAAGACAACTCTTCTTCTGCTTTGACGGAATAGCTCTTTGGCATGTGCCCATTCAGAATTAATTAAATTTGAAATTTGAATCTTACAAACAGTTTGTAGGACCCCTTGGACAAGGGATCAGCACGCCTCAAGGCCGCTATCTACACAGGACGAACACAAACACAGAATAAACGCAGACAGACATCCATGCATCGAATGGAATTCGAACCCACGATCCCAGTGTTTTAGCGGTCGAAGACATTTCATGCATTAGACAGCTCGGGTAACAACTCATAACAGTAAAATAAGGCACGTGTTTCTCCGTGCTTAAGCTCCGCCCCACGATGACGTCTTTACCATAGCTTTCGTCGCAGAAAGTGGAAAAATGTACGTCCCGGCAGCTAATCCCAGGGATGTAAGTTTTGAGGTTTTCACGGCGATGACAATGAAGAAAGTCGTGTTCTGGGTTTAGGCACCGTGTATTCTTCGTTTTGGCCGACGTTTCNTGCAGAAAGTGGAAAAATGTACGTCCCGGCAGCTAATCCCAGGGATTGTTTAGGTTTGACGTCTACAATAGCAGAACTGTTTATTTTAATTATGACTCATAATTTTTAGATCTGCAAGAATTATGCCTGATAGTAGGTTGTGATCTTCACACCTAGTAACCCAGGTGACGAGCATTGCGCATGCGCATGCGCCAATATCGTGAAAGCCTTTCAACCGTTATGTCAGTGTAAGCTTATCAGGTCCATTCTCAATTTGTAAGGGCAGCATGTGAACTGAACACGAGTTGTCATGGCCCGCAATTATGTTTTGGCCTGCCAAACTCGTCCCTGTGTGCGTCGCCACGCTCATATGTGTGTGGTGAAATTAATCCGAGCCAGACTCGTACGTGTATGGGCCGCCTAAGGCATGAACTGTCTTCGCTCGCTCGAACAATGGGATCGTGGGTTCGAATCCCACTCAAGGCATGGATATCTGTCTGCGTTTATTCTGTGTTTGTGTGTATGTAGCCGCCTTGCAACAGGCTGATACCCCGTCCAAGGAGTCCTACCGACTGTGCATACAATTAAGAAACTGATAAAGCGGCCGAGGTCCGCTGGGGCTGTAGTGCCAAGGGGAAAAAAATCATTGAAGTTCATTGATATGAGGAGTGGTTGAAATCATTCCTGCGGCGTCATTGTGCTTCTGAGAGATGCAGTACTACACTCATACTTCCATATGCTACAATGATGATTTCACGTCTTAATTTAACATACAAAGTAAGGTAAATTTGTACCTGTGCTTTAACTAATTAAGCACCACGCCATGAAGGCGTATGAGGGAGTGCATGTATATATCCACATTTTCTTGACCTCGGCACTAGTTGAAGGTGAGTAGTCAGCTTCACGCCCCGGCCGCTTTACCCCCGGGGAAAGAGCCCCTGATACCCATTGGGTGGACCCCACAGCTGGTTTGGACAACGTGGAAAAGAGAAAATTCTTGCTCCTACCGAGACTCGAACTCCGACCTCTCTGTCGTCCAGCCCGTAGCCAGTCGCTTTACCAACTGAGCTATCCCGACTCATAACATGCAGACATATCGGCAAAATGAACTGTTATCAAAATAAGTTAACATTCGTTACTCCAGACAGGTAAATATGACTTTCTGTAGAAACATATGAATTTTGCCTCCTTAGTAAACGGTCTTCACTATTCCTCACGTCGTGGTTTTGTGTGTAAGTGCGGCTGTTACGTAGAACACGGACAATAATTGCCGTATCACTTCTACTGTCGCTAAGTGTTATCGGCAGCGGGTTTTTCGTTGAGTATACGTGCTCGTAGAATAAAAGAAATCACCCCGTTACGTAAAGAGTCCAATAACCTAAGTATGATCTTTGTTAACTGTTCCGCTGTGGTATTCAGCGCTTTGTGAAGTGACGTGTTTTGCCCCCCCCCACGTAACGTGATGTATTGTCCTGGGCGCCATGAAGCCAGTTGAGACAAGCAGTACACGGTTCTCTCTGTGACTGCGTAGTGAGTCTGCATTGGTATTTGAATATGCTGTGAGGGTTCCAGAGGACATACAAGTGACAGCTAGTGACGTCACACGAACTGTTGACGTTGTGTGCAATATTAATAGTTGTCTCAGGCAGCCAACTGTACAGAACTTTCTTTCCTTCCTGTTGTTTTTTCATCCTACATTTTTTTTATTGTGGCTGTTTTTGAGTTGGCACCAGTGCTCTGCCACAGGCGGTTAGTTGCCGGCTTACCACAGACGTGACCGAGGTACGATCCCAGGTTACGTGGAATTTATGGTGGATGAAGTGGCACTGGGGCGGAATTTCTCCAGGTACTTCGGTTTCATTGGATAGCGCTGTTGGTATAGCGACTAGCTACGGGTTGGAAGACCGAGGGGTCGGAATTCAAGTCCCGATAGGATAAAAAATTTTCTCCACGTCATCCAGACCGACTGTGGGGTCCACCCAACCTCCTATCCAATGGGTGCCCTAGAGTAAAACGGCCGGGGCGTGAAAGTGACCACTCGCTTCCAGCTATTGCCGAGGTTAAGAAAATGTTCATCTGTACCTCTGCTCTTCCCCATACGCCTCCACGCCATAGTGCACAGGGACAACTTTACATTTTTTTTACCCTTGACTTCGGTTTCATTTGCCAGTTTTCGTTCCTCCAGCTGCTCCATGTTCATCACATCCTGTCATCTTAGTACCGACACTCGATAGTGCAGTCACTGCCGAGTGTGCACCTTATGCGTTTGAGTAAATTGTACTACGGATTGTGTTGATGAAGTCACTGCATTTTCGCTTGGCACATCGCGTAAAACGCGAGCCCTCGATTGTAGACCATGAAGTGCTGAAGAGCGCGATACCAGGGAGTTAAGCTCTCCCTCGGGATATAATTTTGTCAGTCAACTTGTTTAGGTTTTATTATTAACGTGTCCACGTGCTGCCTGTCCTTTGCCACGCGTGAAAGTAATATAACAGGCTGTTAGCAGCTACAGCGTTGTCCTGGAGACGAAGAGCGTACCGGAAGTTACAGCCCATTTTGTTTTGTAAACTATAATTTTCCAGTAGTTTTGTTTGCGCATGAAACTTGGTCTCTGACGTTGAGGGAAGGGCATAGACGTAGGGTAGGGTGCTGAGGCGAAACTAACGGCCGTGGGGATCCGTTGCACTGACCACGCGACAACCTCTATCTGCGGCGGCCGCTCGGTCGGTATAGTTCGCTTGCGGACTACAGGCTACGGTGTGTAAGGACCAAAGGATGGCGCTTGTGAACACGGTTATGAACCACCGTGTTCAGTAAAATGCTGGTAAGTTATTCATTAGATGTGACTGGCGGCCTCACAAAAGGGACGCAGCCTCATGGAGTTGGTTCGTAAGTTAGGAAAGTCTGGTGTTATATTGTAACTTTAATTGCTGTTGGTTTTCTGGGATGCGTCGTCATGTAGTCTTGTAGGCGGATATTGACGATCCGGGGAAACATGATACTACCATCATCAGCGTTGAAATGTCGTTATTGTCATTCAGGACGGCAGAGGAACATCAGGATGTACGGTCATTAAGTTTCTCTTTACACAGGAAGCTTCCAGTGCTGAAATTCGTCGACAGTATACAAGCATAGCAGTCACTCATGATCCACGTGTTTGGGTGGTGTCTTGTGTTTCAGGAAAGGCGATAAATCCGTTAGTGATGACGTGATGTGACGTACATTGCTGTCACTGATGCATACATGATGATCAGGCCGAACTGCGCAAGTCCCTTATTTCTGACGGACGGTTGCAAGAATCTTGTCCGTCGCTTTGTTTTCTACAGCAGCGGGAAAACGGACGGAGCTGCAATCTACTTATGGAAGGAAATACGCATACCTAAATGAAGCCGTGCAATTGGTAAAATGAGATTGTCTTCATTCTGTTCTCTGTGGCCTGTCCGTAGCGTCTTACGACAAACGCCGCGCATGCGAAGTAGGTTCCTCGTTTTCGCGCACCGGACTGTAGTTCCTCTTGCACAATAATAGTGGCAGCAGTTTATAGTTTACTCATCTTGATGTTTTCTTAATTTAGTTATATTACTCATACTGTGAGGCTAAAAACTGCATAATGAGGAGCTTCATAACTTGTACTCTTCCCAAAGTGTAAGGGTAACTAGGATCTTCAAGTCAAGGAGGACGAGGGGCAGGGAATGTGGCACGATTGGGGGGGAAGAGGAATGCATATAGGATATTGGCGGAAAATCCAGAGGAAAAGAGACAACCCATTTTGATGTGTTAATTTATTTGTATTCATAGTATGAGACTGAGAAAACTGCATAGTGAGGAGCTTCATAACTTGTTCTCTTAGCCAAGTATAGTTAGAATGATCAAGTCAAGGAGGATGAGATGGGCATGGCGAAGAGGAATGCATGTGGGATATTGATGGGAAAGGCAGGAGGAAAGAGACCACTAGGAGAATCATGATGTAGGTAGATGGATAATATTAAAATGTATCTTAGAGATATGGGATTTGGTGATATGGACTAGATTTATCTGACTCAGCATGGGGACCAGTGGAGAGCTCTTGTGAACGTTGTAATAAACCTTTTGGTTTATGAAGTTCCTGAACAGATGCACAACTGTCGGCTTCTCATGAAAGGCTCAGCTCCAATAAGTTAGTTAGTGAAAATAAAACGGTAAAATTGTTCCTGTGCTTAATTAAGTACTATGCTATGAAGGAATATGGGGAAGTGTAGGTGTGGCTCCACCATTCTTGACCTCGGTACTAGATGTAGATGAGTGGTCAGCTTCACACCCTGGCCGCTTTTCCCCCTGGGAAGGAGCATGCGGCACCCATTGGATAGGAGTCTGGACATTGTAGAGAAGAGAAAATTCTTACCTCTACCGGGAATCGAACCCAGCCCGTAACCCGTCGCTATACCGTACTGTGAAGCCATGTCATAAAGGCAGTCAGACACCACATCATCACCGCGGAGGCCCGTGTTCACCCCTGACCCAGGCCTTGGCTGATTACAAAGTTAGGACATTTTTTAATGCCTCAGCCTCTAACAGAAACGAGTATCAGGAATTAAATAAATAATGTTCCTGGGAAGTAAAGCGCGGCCGCCGTGTAAGGCTGACAACCTTACCGCCATCTTTGAGCCGATTGTCTAGATACTGTGCGACCCTCAACGTCTCTCAACCCTATGGGCCTTCGTGGCCTGTTACAGGGATAGCTTTTTTTTAATGGTACGAGATAGTCTTCTTTTCAAAATTGGCGTTGCCCGTCTCACTCTACGTAAGAGCGCTTGTTTGTTGTAATAGCTTGTTACACACCTGGTGTAGTACTGCATGGCCCAAAAGCGTGTTGACACTTCTGCTTCTTTGTTGATGCGAAGTCTTGGTCTGTGACGCTAAGGGAAGAGCGTTGACAGAGGTATTTGAGGACAGGGTGCTGGGGAGAACATTTGGACCGAAAGGGGTTGAAGTAATAAGAAACTGGAGAAAAGTAATTTAGGAGCTTCATACCCTTTACTCTTCGCCAAACATAATTAGACTAATCAAGTGAAGGAGGATAAGATGAGTAGGACATATAGCATGAATAGCGTAAAAAAGAAATGCATGTAGGATTTTGGTGGGAAAGCCAGAAGGAAAGAGACCACTAGGAAGACATAGACGTCGATGGGTGGATAGTATTAAGTTGGATCGTAGAGAGATAGGATGGGGTGGTGTGGACTGGAGTTACCTGGCGCAGGATAGGGACCAGCGGCGGGTTTTTGTAAACACGGTACTGAACCTTCGGGTTCCGTAAAATGTCAAGAAATTCTTGAGTAGCTACACAACTGGCGGCTTCTCAAGAAGAAGTGTGCTCTATGTAGTTAGTTCTTGTGAAGTTTGTAAAGCGCATAGCTTGAGAAGATGCTCTTACGTAAAGAAAGATAATTATTTTTAATACGTTTCTAATGAAAGTAAAACTTTAGAAAAAAGTACGGGGTTTTCGTTAAATTTCAGAATCTGTAGAGAGATGTCGAATGCTTCATTGTATGTAGAGTGATGCTTATCCATTATTGTGGGACTACAGATACGTAAAGTTTTGGAGAAGGGATTTTTAATGGTATTCGCCAGGTTGATGCACTTGTATGGTCCTCTTATTCACAGAGAATTACAAACTCACAGAATTATCTTAAGTTGGATTCCCGTGTAGCATTATTATGAATAAGCGCACTAATTCAGCATACTTAACAGAAGACGCGCAGAATTACCGAATTTTTATAGTTTGTCCATCGTCCTCAGCGTTTCGCAAACTGAGTCTGTTTCCGTCCTCAGGTGAGGCTCCTACTCTGTTGGGTCTGTTAGAAAGAGCCTAACTTCAGCCATTGACCCATCTCTTTTTAACGGAACCAACAGAGCAGGTGCCTCTCATCCATTCATCTGAGGATGTCAACATTAAGTTTCCGAAAAGTTGTATTCTTAACGGCCGTGGGGATTCGTTGCGCTGACCACGCGACACTCTCTATCCGCTGAAGTTGGCACTAACTTCGCCGACAAGCGGCGGTCGCTTGGTCGGTATGGTTCGCTTGCGTACTAAAACCATGGAATTTGTTTTGTTTTTTGTCTGTGTTCTTTAGAATATCAGACAGTGGACAAAGTAAAAAAGAACTCAGTAATTCCGAATGTTTTGCGCAATCGTCACAACCCTTTAAAATCAACAGTATACCAGAAGACGAATGCTGAAAAGTTAAGATCATTTCTGGGTCCATCTAGCCTCATCTAGTGGGCGCCTTGAATAATTTTCGGGAGGTGGAGGGTTGTAAAGCGACGGAGACGTGAAACTGACCAGTGACCATCTAGTGCCAAGCACGGAGTATGGCCTCTCTTCCTTCAAACATCTTCATGGCCTGGTGCTTAAATAAGCACATTTTACTCTGAGGTAATTCCATTTCATTTCTCCTTGATCTTGAATTAGCACGTGCGCAATTAGGAGTTCTCGTCTGTATGCAGGTCATCTCTAGTTACGTCATGTGATAAGTGTTTCGCTGGCCTTCCCAGACTATTTTCCTCGTGTTAAACCCATGTCAGCGCAGGAATCAGATGTCCAACCTTGGCAGACTTTCCTTACAATTTGTTCAGAAGCAGTGGAGTGCTCCTTGTTGGTGTAAGCCTTTAGAAATAGTTTTGAAACATGCTGTGTAAGCTCTTAATACAAGTGCACGGGTGTATGACTGTAGGTCTTTGCAAAGACGATGCCATGTGACCGGGAGTTTTCCCCCTTGTGTTTCCCCAGCCTTAGGTGGATGCTGGGAGAATCCGCCAAGCTGAGCACCCACGTCCTTGTTAAGACACCCATCGGCAGTTTTCATTATGTCATAATCTTAGAGACTTTAGTTTGTAACAAGAGTTAATAAAGCCTTCGAAAATGTGGCTCAGGACGGTTCTTTGGGAACGACGATAACAGATGAGAATTACATTCACAAATAATTAAGAAACAGATTAAGTTCCAGGAAAGCTTGCTGCAGTTTCATGCGGAGTATTGTGACATGTAGGCGTTTCTAAGACACGAATTAGCAAACACGTTTCCGCGCGGAGATACGATTCGTGGACACAAACCATCGCTGAGTGTTTAAATGTTCCCTAGGATACGAAAATGAAAGGTGGAAACCAGAGCGTTGCTATGAAATTAACACACGTTTCGATAGAGGAACTGTTGGAGGTGGTGATCTCCATTCGGTCCTTCCCGGAGTTATAAAGAGAGGTCACATGAGAATGCTGTCAGTTCAGCTACTGCAGTGCAGTGGAGCGTGCAGCTGTGGAGTGTTAACCAGCGCGCAACGGAAGCGGAAGAATCTCCATCATTATGATTAGTTACCAGGAGAGATGTAGTGAATGCACTGCAGAGGAATAGCCATTGTTGAGAGCTGTTACCAAGTAAAGACTAGTGGAAATAGACTGAGAAAACTTAGTGTGGAGTGATTTGTAGTGTGGAAATCAGTAGTGCTGTTGCAGTTATTTGTAGCTACGACCTGTAAGTGGGCAATAAAGTTATTTACCGATCCAAAACCCATTAATATTAGTCACGGAACCCCGGTCACGTGGCAGTATTTTGTCTTCCTATCACCTTTATTAAATTTAAAGATAAAATAGCTAGAAATGTAGCTGTTGTTTACATGGGCGTGAACGCGGTCTCTTTCCTTAACGCAGGAGCGTAGACTGGCGATGTCTGCATGCAGAGTTCCGACGAGAATATTCGGATCTGAGAGTGGGAAGAGTACATGATTAGGAACTCCATAGCTCGTAGTCTTCACCAAATATTATCACACCCTCGGTCACCAATCCGGTGGCTTCTTCTCAGACTTGGCACGTGAGTAGTTGCAGAGTAAGGGAGTTCAGTTTTGAAGGATGCTATATTCTGAGTTATGGAGTCATTTAGCCCGAAAGAAGTTTACCGACGTTTCGGAAGAATGTATACAAGATTACCCTACCTCATGTCTCAGAAGATAGTAGTCTTCATACCACCATGAGATCCTCCATTCTAAGAAAGTTCAGTTTTATCTTTTTATTATTATTCTTACTGGGGCGAGACTGAGTCCACTTGGTACTGCGGCCACTACTGGCCTATTCTACTAGCCCAAGATAATGGTGATTGTGGCGGAATGAAGATTGGCAGGGGAAACCGAAGTGCCCCAAGCGCCACTTTGCCCACCATAAATCCCACATGACCAGAACCCCGGCCGCCGCGGTGGGAAGGCAGCGGGCGGTCTTCATTTTTATCTTTATCAAGGAAAATTTTTTTTTGGGGGGGGGGGATGAATTTTAGTTGGAAAACCTGAAATGAAGAAACGGCGTAAGAGAGGTACCTCATGTGACTATAGCGGGGAGAGAGAATACCTAGAAATTGCAAACGACCTGGTAGGAGATGGATAGCTTCAAGGTGGAAATTAAGGAGAAAAGTTGCGAAGACTGACCGGTGGATGGGATTGTCTTACGGTCGTGTCAAATTGCGAGATTTGGCTCTAGTGGTGTTTGGACCTTGGGATTCTGCTACCACAGGCTGGATTACAAGTACTCAAGGGAATATAACAAGAAATATTGTTACGATTTGCATTAATTACCTTTTATGGGTAAAATGAACGTCAGTGGAAAGCTTTGTCGTCTTTTCTTTATGCATTTATATATTTATATATATTTTTTTAATTTCAAGTCATAGAACTATTCCGCGATCTCCGTACGGTCCACCGACCATGAGTTGAGCACTACTACTCCAAGCGAATTCCATGAAAGATAGAAACACAGCAGTAAGTGATAATAAATAACTGTAGCGAAGGTAAGGGATAAATATGTATTATGTCCTCGCCTTCCATTGCTGTAAGACATTTTATTGGTGCGTTGTTGCTGATTTACATTTAGTGCTTTACATCTTTTACAAGCGTTTTGCCGTGGGACGGCGTTTCCGAAGTGATCACTGCCAATAAATGTATTTATGTGCATGCTCTCATCGCTGTAACAATAATATCAACATTTCAGTCCTGTGCAACGCAGATGTTGTGGCACTCGTTGGCGGGTTGCTGACTGGGGAAACATAATCTAGGATCAAAGGGGACGTGTTTCATACGAACAAAATAACGCTTTACATATGAAACTGCTACACTTGGATACGTTATCATCGGTATAGCGGTCGTTGCCTAGTAGCGGACCTGCATACCACAATACTTTAATTTTTAAATATTTAGACGGCAGGCGAGAAGATAAAAGGTTCTAAACTGAGTGGTAATATTACCTGAATTTAATCTGATTTAGTTTTCTGAATCAAATTATTTGTTATTTATTTAAAAAGGAAATCAAATGTTACGTTTTTCAGAAACTATTCATCGTACATGATCTCGAGATCATGTATCAAAACATGCCAAAACCATGTATCACGTCCTAAGGAGGACACTGTCTTCTCTGTAGGATTATCCAATTGGCGATCAGATCCATATTTAATTCAAGAAAATCAGTGATAAAACAATTTGGGATACAGTGTGCGTAACAGAACATACTGTCACGTGTGTTAGTGACTTGTAGAGGGGGTTTGGATTGGTGGATCGGTTTATTGGATCTTTACTAGTCGTAACTGCAATTAATTATAACACAAGATTACTCTAACTATAACACATGAAATAATGTAGTTACTATAGGATTCTGACGATGGTGTATAACACACTGATATGTTGGGATTTTGGACTTCATCCATCGTCCTGGTTTTTAAGATAACAAATAAAAACACGACGTTTCGGAAACTGGATCTGTTTCCGTCCTCAGGTGAAGGAAAACACCTTCCAGTTTCCGAAACGTCGTGTTTTTATTTGTTATCTTAAAAACCAGGACGATGGATAAAGTCCAAAATCCCAACATATCAATGAAATAATGTCTTCGACACTTCCACTGTTTAGCTGCCTTGGATTTCTCCTCAAGTGACGGCATCTCATCTGCAAACTGCTCTATGTTCCGGTCTGGTTTGACCCCCGTTCATAGCTTAGAGAAAACCGAATAGAGAACACCGCATCTACTGGTCCCGTTTCTCTGCTTGTTCAATGTAATTACCGTGGTAATCAAATTACTGCCCAGAACGGACGTGTATGTGTTGACAGCGTAATACTCTGAACATGTTTAGCCAGCTGTTACCTGGCAATGGCCGTCTTTTGTGACTACTACTACTCCAGCTTTCAGGCGTCCTGTCACAGTATATTCTGCCCATTATGATCTAGGCCAGCATCTTTATTTGAACCATTTATCGATGTGATGAATGTCTGGCGAACATCAAGGAAAATAGATTCTAAACGGTTCTGACGATGGTGCATAATACTCAGAATTACTGGGTTTTCGACCTTTGCTCATCGGTTGGTATTGGAAAAACTGGAGGGGGGACACCTACAGGGGTTGTCCAGTGGTTGATATTAGCTCCTTCTAAGGAACTCAACAGAGTAGGTGCCTCCCGTCCCCCCATCTGAGGACGGAAACAGATCCAGTTTCCGAAACGCTGTGTTCTGTAATTTCTAGAATACGGGACGTTGGACAAAGTTCGAAAACCCAGTAATTCTGAATATCAAGAAAAATAACTACATATGAACATCATTAAAATCACAAGAATACAGTTACCACGGTAAGAGAAATTCTTTTAAAGTTTGATTTATGCTGCATGTTGTTCCGAACACACGTGGATGTGCGCATGTGCCAATGAGGTGACGTCTGTGTGGTCACGGAGGCCTATCAGCAGATGCTCTGAAGGTTAGTTAGTTAGTTAGTTATTGGAGAGGGTGGGTTTCCCCATGCACTGAGACCAGTATTGGTCCATTGTGTTTCCCTCTATGATATTCTACCAGTCTCTATACCCTACCGATATTGGTGTATACCATCAATCCCGACTCAGCCAGAGAGTTCGGCCTCTACTGGCTTGGCGGATCTATAATGCTTCCCCCATCTATCAGAGGCGTTAGAGACTACTGTTGGGCGGGAAATGTCCTTGAATTTAGCTCAGTGACCTCCTTTGGAGATATGAGGTTCTTTTACGTGCCGTAAAGCTACGACACGGGACCCACGGCTTAAAGTCCCTCCGGGAGGACTTGTTCCCTGAATTTTTCCGCCCTTAAAAATTCCACGACCTTCGCCGGGTTTGAACCCGCGTACCACGAGTCATGAGATGGGAACGTTACCTCTAGACTACGGAGGCCGCTTGCTCTGAAGGTTAGTCTTGTTCCTAAGTCGTTCTTGCTGTTCTGTTTCTGCCGTCCACCACGCGCACACAGCCTGCTGGTGGATGGTTAACATTCTCAGAGAAACTTCCACGGTGCCTCCGATTTCACTCGGTTTGACACATGCGCACATCCACGTACGCTCGGTACAACATGTCGCATAAATAAAGCTTGCAGTGTTTCTCTCACAGACCGTGAAAACCGCACTCTTATAACTTATTGATTTTCATATTAAAAATGTTAAAAATGCGGTCAGTCTTTCTGTGATAGTGTCCACATCTGTGTCACGTGTCACATATTTAACTTTCGAACGCTGTTCTACTTTCGTAGTGTTCCTGGCTGGATTTATTGCTCGATAATGTTATAAAGTACAACTGTGTTTGTATTGTCACGTGTTAGTGACAAGACACAGGGTTTGGATTGATAATTGCATTTATTGGACTTTTAAAACTCGTAACTACGAATAATCATAACAGTCTCGTTAAACTACACACTACAAAATCACTACTGCAAGCATCATCATCATCATCATCATCATCATCATTATCAGGTTTATTTCCTGGTATTCCTTTTCTTGAACCAGTGATGCATCTCACCAC
>NW_019740663.1:268628-317660 GCF_002891405.2 Cryptotermes secundus
TATTATTATTATTATTATTATTATTATTATTATTATTATTATTATTATTATTATTGGAGGGGGTGGGTTTCCCCATGCACCGCGACTAATAGTCTATTGTACGTCCCCCTTTAATATTTACCAGTCTCCATACCCAGCCGGTACTGGTGCTCGCTATCAGCCCCGTTCAGCCAGCGAGGCTGGCTGCGGTACCCTATGCTTACCCATCTACTGGAGGCATTGGAAATTACTTTGGCGGGAAACTTTTTACCTAATAATTTTGCTCAGAGGTCTCCTAGAGACACGGGACCCACGGCTTAAAGTCCCTCCCGGAGGACTTGTTCCCTGAATTTTTCCGCCCTTAAAAATTCCACGACCTCCGCCGGGTTTGAACCCGCGTACCTTGAGTCATGAGGTGGGAACGTTACCCCTAGACTATGGAGGCCGCTGCTGCAAGCACTAAGTCTTCAGTGGTCGTTGCTTGGTAACTGCATCCAACACTGAAGTTCCAGACTATCCGCCCACTCCGACTTCCGACTCGCGACTCATGATTCCCAAGACTGATGTCTGTCGACTGACTGCTAAATTCCTGCTGGCATAGTGATTCCTGGTGCCGAGCCCCAAGGGACCTGTGACCACTCTTCACTATCTGACGGCTCCGGGAGCCTTCAAACTCTGCGTGTATGTCATGACTGTCTACTCGGCTGGTGTCCTTGTTATATAACCCCGGCACGGACCGCGTAGAAAACACCTGTTGCAATAATTTTCCCATTGTCGAGTGGCATGACAAGCGGGCTGTTACTTAGCGATTCGAACCTTTCTGTATTTTACAACGCTCTTTTCAGTTTCGTTATGTAAAGTTTGGTGTTGAAATGTGAAGGACATGGAAGGCAGTGGTCGTGGCCTGTTACAGGTACTATCCAGCCAATTGGTCGCCGCACCAGTCGCTACACGGCCCCTCCGATCTCGAACAGGCAGAACGGACTGTGCTGTGAAAGCGAATTATCATCCGAGCCTCTTTCCTGCGAAAAACGCAAAGGTAAAGCTAAAGTTGTCCCTGTGCTAAATTTATTAAGCACTTTGCCATGAAGACAAGGAGAAGTGGAGGTATAGCTTCACCAATCTTGACTTCGGCACTAGATGTAGGCGACTAATCAGTTTCACGTCCCGGCCTCTTAACCCCCGGGGAGCTGGCCCTGGTACCCATTGGATAGGAGGCTGGGTGGATTCACAGCTCGTCTGGACTCCGTTGAGAAGAGAAAAACCTTGTCATGCCTGATATCGAACCCCGGCCGTCCAGTAGCCCTCGCTGTACCGATTGAGCTATGCTAGAAACGTAAGAGACAAAACAGAAAATAGTTTTTAAAAGAAAATAAAAAAAAGTTTTTGGTTTATGAAAATTTGAAGGCGGGATTCACAGAAAAGGAAACGCGGGCCGTCAGTTGCCGATCTCTTTTGTAAGATTAGGATTCAAGTGGCATTGTGTGTGTTAAATTTGTTTGCATGAAAATGGAAGTCGCGGTTTATTTTTTAATCTAAGTTGTTCGTAAGCGTCACATGCATGATACTATAACTGCTGCTTTTCCATTGTTAGTCTTTCTCTGAAATCTGCTAGCACTGCGACTTCTTGTCAAATTGCCTGCCTGAAAATATTTCAGCTTCAGTTCCAAATTCTCTCTAACTTCTCACAGTGACTGTCTGAGTATGACGTCACATTGTGTTTCAGTTTATAGATGCTTATGACGTGTCACTGTGGGCTAAAAACAGGGACCTTTGACGTCCAAATTAAAACATGTATCGTTTCGACTGACCGTTAGTAGGCTCGGTCCTAACACATTTTGAGAACAAGGCTTCATTTGCAGTTTTGTATTATATATTTTTTTGAGAGAGAGATAAACGCACGCTGCCACTTTTCATAATGATTTTTAATTAGCTGACGAAATATAATACAATGAAGGTTATTTTTGGAAGCTTGCCTTCAAATACGTGTACCAACATGGCGCTTGAGCGTGCATTTTCATATTGCTCTCCAGGTGAGATATTTGTTGCATGATGGTAGATCTCATGACGTGCAGCTCTTGTTGAATATCTAAAGTAATGACGGCTGTGCGCTATACTACAGTTAATGTTTGGAGCCTGGATAGCTCCGTCAGTATAGCGACGGACGGCCGGTGTTCGATTTCTGGCCGGGGCAACAAATTTTTATTTCTCCCATAACCTCTGTACTGGCTCCAGGATCCACCCAGCCACTTATCCAGTGCTTTATCCCCGGGAATAAAGTGGTTAATGCGTGAAGCTGACCACTCAACTTCTATCTAGTGCCGAGGTCAAGAATAGTGGAGTTATGCCTCCACTCCTTTTTAATTGATTGAACATAGGAACAATTCGCCTTTAAGAAAGCGAACATTAGGGAAACCTAGGCATAGATGCGGGGATGATTTTCTGATGAATGTTAAAGAGAGGATATGAGGTGATGAATCAGATTCATCTGGCATTGGATAGGGCCTGGACACGGAAATCAGTTTTCAGGTTCCATAAAATGGAGAAAATTTCGTAACCAGTAAGTTAAAGGCCGCGCCATAGCTCAAGCGGTTAGTCGCTGGCTTCCCACCGCGGTGGCCCGGGTTCGATCCCGGGTCTGGTCAAGTGGGATTTGTTGTGGACAAAGTGGCGCTGTTTTCTCCGAGTACTTCGGTTTCCCCGCCAATCTTTATTCCACCAATTGCTCCACAATCACCCTCACCTATCATCTGGGGCTGGTACAATAGGCCAGAAGTGGCCGCAGTACAAGGGACTTAGTCCCACCCCACTAGCAATAAAAGTTGAGTCATTTCAGGAGAAGAACGTGACACTACATGTGGTGACGTATTATTAATGGGGCCATTTTTGTCGTAGTCAAGGAGAAGAGACGTGACGAGGTTGCATACGTTTAAGGTTGTGTTATGAGAGAAATTTAATTCAAGATTTATTATGTCGGATGTCTCTATAGCTTGTTAAGATTTGTGTGACATAATCTACTGTCATTTTCATGTGTTTGCCCTCATTTGTATCTCCACTCCAGTAACCGGGTTACATGTCATGAGCATGCTGGATCTACTCATGTATTGTGATTGTGAAAATGGAACTGAAGTTTGTAGAAGTAGTCCAGTTTTCTTGCAGAACAATCAAGAGTTCCTTAATCTGTGTAACGATTCGGTAGATTTCATCTTTTAAATAACCGTACAGGAAAAAGAATCACATGGAGTAATGTTTTTTTTTATCGAACCCAGGCCGCCGCGGCCCAAAATGAAGTGCCAACAGCACGTGATGTTCCCAAGCGGTCACTCATCCAAGTACTAACCACGCCCAACGTTGCTTAACTTCGGTGAGCGGACGAGAACCGGTGTTTTCAACATGGTATGGTCGTTGGCTTAACGTCGTAAATAATCTATCCGACAAGCAATATAGCGCTGTCGCTGATTTACACAATTTACAGTTCACTGTTAAACACGCAGGCTTCAGTAGTCTTATCCTCGTAACGGAATTAAAAGAGTCTCACTGTTACTAAATCTTATAATCTTCACACGCTGACTTATAATTCTTCTTTAACTACTAACTTCCTGTGGCTATCTCCTACCGACAACTGAACTCATTTCTACGAGTTCGTAGTTCTCGTACGCTCTGTTGTACGCCGTTGTATGCATATTCTCTTGACTTACTTACATAGCTACGGCACGGACCACACAGCACAGAAAACACATGTCACGTGTCAGAATGCGTGTCTGCTTACCCGCTGCCCAGCACTGGGCATGGCGCTGGCCACAGAGAACACCTCTTCTCCTGTCAGAACGCGTATCTATTGGCCCGTTGTTCAGCATTGGTCATGGCACGGGTCACATAGGAACACTTTCCCTTACTGTTGGCCCTGTGTGGCGGTCGTTTCCTAGCAGTGGCCCTGTGCGTCACCATACGTTAGGGAATATTCACTTCCAACTCAACAGGGAAGGCGGAGCGGATGCAGTGATCTCGCATAGCGGAAAAGCCGTACTTTGACGAAACCTCAAGTAATCCTGTAATTTACCTGGACCACGAAAGTCGTGTAGGCCTGAGCCTACTATATGGGCATCGCGTAAACATACCCGGTGTAAATGCAGGCACACCCAGCTGATAATTTGGCTCGAGACTTTACAGCAGACGTTTCATAAGTCTGTTACGTCAGTTTGGACGCCTGTGGCTGTTTACTGCGATTACCTGTAACAGCTGTTAAGTTCATTGAACGTGTTACTCGTCCGAGTGTTCATATTCCGTACTCTGTGAATTACCCTGATCTGCATGAACTGAAAACAGCGTCACACTTCACAGGAAATCATGTTATACCGTATTTGGTCCACGTCACGGTGTATATCATCAGTGTAATTTGAAATTAGGCCCTGTGTCGACATATTTATTGATCCAACATGAATCACTTTTAATTACGTCATTGTTTGTAGGAAGACGAGCGTCGGAAGGATTTAAAATTTGCAGTTTGGTCAGTTTGGATTTTGTTTACAGACATTATTGTTTTTGCATTTGTTGTTGTAAATTTATATGTCACGCAGAGCTGCAGTAACTGTTACGGTTCGTTGGTTTCCTCTGTAGTACAACTTGACATTTCACCCCAAGAGCCCACCGACCGCACTGAAATCGAATGACGCAAGTGGATACGAAGTAAGTCAAGAAAGGAACACAGACCTTCGGTCATTGTCCCTGATGTCACGTTCCTGTGTTGAAATGACTTCATCTTCTGTTCGTGTGCATTTGTTCCTAGCAGCGGACTAGGTCGAGTAGTTAGTCCTCCTGTTACACGTTTGATAGGTCCTGGGTTCGACCTCAGCGTGAATACCGGTCAAAGTTTGTTCGTTGTTTCTCAGTTCATCCAGGAAAATACCCGCCGAGCATGGTTGCTCAAACTGTAATGCTTCTGGCTTGTATTCGAGAGGTGGCCGGTTCGAATCTTGGCCTTGACACGAGCTGTTTTTTACTTTTTACGTGGTTTTCGTCAGTCCTTCCTGGCGTATTCTGGAATAGTACTGTAACTTAGGGAAGTCATATGACAGCGCCTTTAAATAAACTGCATCCAAACAGGCATATTTTTTTCGACGTCACTATCCCAAAATTCGATGCACTGATGTATTAAAGACGTCATCGGTAAACCAAGATTAGAAATAAATAATTGTGTGCTTCTGCCACAGGTCTTTCTAGTTGTCTCGTTCTTCAGTCTGGAAAGGGAAAGTCCAATAAAAAAGTCCAGACCGAATCGTGTCAGCCATTGGTTGCCGATATCGCCCCGGGATTTCTGGGACGGTGATTAATCTTTCTGTTGGTGATATTTGCGGAAGGAAAGTTGGGACCCATTCATCTGAAGCAGCGACCATAGTCCGAGGTGTATTGTACTGATGTATTGTAATGGTTTATATGGAATCGTATTGTTGTTGTTGTTGTTGCGTCATAACTCTGGTCATTACTGTGAGGCGTTGCCTCACTGTCTGACAGAAGAATACAGGTTTAAAATAACATTATAAGTAGTTTTCTCCCTGTGAGATAACTGGCCAGGGCTTGGGATACCAGAAACACAAGGATATCATGAGGTGTAAGGCTACATACGTTTCCACGTGCGATGTGAACTTCACAAACGTAGGCTATGAGGACGTAGAATGGATTCATCTTGCTCCCTGTTGTGAACATGGTAATGAACCTTTAAAAAGAAAACTCCGTGGCCTGTAGTCCGTGAGCGAACTATACCGACCGAGCGACCGCCGCTTGTCTGCGAAATTAGTGCCAACTTTTGCGGATAGAGGGTGTCACGTGGTCAGCGCAACGAATCCCCACGGCCGTTAATTTCGATTTTCTAGACCGGAACCGCTATTTCGTTGAAATAGCTCATCAGTTATCCTCACGATGCTGAGTGGACCCCGTTCCAGACCCACTACTTCTCAGAAAATCTGGTAGCGCCGGAAGTCGAACCCGGGACCCCAGGATCTGTAGCCAGAGCTCTGACCACTAGACCACAGAGGCGGTCAGTGCAGTGCTTTGCGCAGTAGCAATATCGTAACCAGTGAGTTTTATTCGAGATGCGATTATTGCTAGTTGAAAACTTATACCAGTGAACCTTTCGATTTCATAAATAGAGAATTTCTTGGCTAGCCGAACGACTGGTTAGCATATCTGCTACTACTAATGATGCTGCTGCTGCTACTACTACTACTACTACTACTACTACTACTACTACTACTACTACTACTACTACTACTACTACTACTACTACGCCACGACTTTTACCGAACCGATATTCATAGCGCAAACGCTCTTCAGTCACCGGGAAGTCTTCAGCTCGAATCTCGACCAGGACACCGGCTATCCTGTGAGGTTTTACGTGATGTTCTTCATTCCATCCAGGCAAATGTAGGTACGGTACGTCGTTTAGGCCGCGATCGCCTCTTTCCAAGTCCTTTCCAATTCTTCTTTCATCCTATCATCTGCGTTGTCATTGGCGGAGCGCACTTTATGAAAAGTGTCTGCCATACCCCGAGGGTGAGGGAGGGCATGCTCAAAGAGCGCGCGAGGAACTGAAGTGTGTAAACGTTTGTCATGTAGCTAACGTGATAGCTTGAAATTTCATGCACTTCCTGCTACCCTCAGTCCTCTGGTGTCGCTACTGATTGCGCCTGCTCTCACAGACGGCTAGCGTAAGCCAGGTGTAACTGGCAGACTGTGCGTTATCTGATAGCTTCTCCTGCCAATGTACAGAGCAGCACCGAACCACGAAAACGTTACTTTTTTATTTTATTCTTCAAATTGTTAATCCGGGCTAACACATTTCGCCACTTGACAGCATTTTCTTACCACTGAGGGCATCGTAAAGTAGTCCACAAAGAAATTACTTTCTACATTGCTGAGAATTGTATGCGCACTAAAATTACGTGCAGTACGTGATGGGAAACGCGAAACAAGTTGTGTAATATTCCCATTGAAGATTTATTTCGTCATTCAGTCAGTTATTGTAGATAATTATGTGACCAGAATTTGACACACGTCATAGAACATAGAAACTGTTCTTGTATGGGCCTAACTATGTATGAATATTGTAACAGGACCAATACAAGTGAATAGTTCATTTCATCATTGTATGACGTCCGTTTCATTATATGGCTGTCGGATGTCCCTGGAAATTAGGCGCGGACAAGCACGAATTCTGGCTAACTCCTTTGAATATAGAATATATTCTCATATTTTCTGCAGTTAATGATTTATCACTGTTTGGATTTTATGTGTGTCGCAGAGGAATGTTTTTGGATATGTATATTTCATTACGTATTCTGCACATATGGGTTTATTTTATATTTGTGCATATCGCATTAAGTGGAGGAACTGTTTCGGACGAGACTGTGGACCTGTCTTCTGACAGATTACTGATGAATGAATGAATGAATGTTCATTTATGGGTACCAAAATTTTAGTGCCTGGCAGAGGATGCAAGTAGACCCTGTGAAGGTTTAAAATACTTTTGTGTGTGTGTGGGGGGGGGGGGTTGTATTTTACGATGCTGTTTGTAGCAGGACTGTACTGTATTTAATGGTACGATGATTGGTGAATTATGAATCGGAATGGATATCGAAGGAAGGGGGCGTGGTTTAGTCGAATTACGATCCTAGAATTTGCTTGGAGTGACTCAATAAAACAGCGAAAGAACAGGCCAAATAATAAATCAGCCCTTTACCTGCTTGACTCAGGTTTCTTGCATGAGTTATTCTTCGTCCCTGAAGATGTAGGCGACATGTTCCGAAACTTCGGTTGACCGCGTTGTATCACAGAAGATATAACTCTTTATAATCACCGCTGTGAGAGCCGCAGATCCCACAAATTCCGTTATTTAAATTAAAACTGTTGCGTATATTAGCAGAAAGTTCTGTACATAACAAAAATTGATGGTGACACCGGGAAACATGAACACGAACCACCAGATGCATTAAGAATTGCGATTTCTTGGCTAATTCAAAGTAAATGAATTTTTTGGAAGGGCTCTTCCAGCCCATTCAGGGCCCAGAGCTCTTATTCAGCTTTGTAATCATTTTTCACAGACGGTAGGATTCCTTTGACGAGAGATCGGCCCGTCGCAAAGCCTCTACCTAAACACAGGGCAACATAAACACAGAATAAACTCATACACACACCAAACATCCATACCTTAAATGGGTTTCGAACCCATGATCTCAGCGTCCTAGCGAGCGAAGACAGTTCATGCCTTAGACCGCGCGGCTACCGTGATCAGCAGCTAAATCGAAGTACACAGGCATAATTAAAAAGGGACAGTCCCTTCATTGATGTGTAGCGATGTTATTGAGAGAATGTGGGACTTATGTCGCAGTCCTCATAGAAGGGGAGGTCAGAGTTCAAAGTTTCCTTGACTCCTGCCGTCTTTAGCTCATGGTAGAAGAACTCTGATACCGCACTGTGAGGACGGGTAATCCCAGAGCAGTCCCGACAATAAAACACGTGAACATCGTTACCTGGAAAGGAACTCCATAAACCGTATCCATAAGAATTATATTACACTTCACATATCCGCATAAAATTAGTATCAGTACTCGCAGATTAGACACGATATACTGAAATAAAAATGTGCTTTCGCGTTCGTTACTTGCTACAGAATTTACGTTCATGCAACGTGTCAACGCTCGAGAGTCCGTTGCTGTGGTAACCCGATATTGCGTAATATAGCTTTCATCTCATTTCTTTTCATCCAGTTTGTGTTTGTGTGCGTAAGGGTGTGTAATTTCTGATATGGGAGAACATTTCGTGAAGATTCAAGTTCAAATTTTACTCCAACCATGCTCATTACGCTCATCGATCTTTTTTCAATAATCACCACAAGTTTTGACTGAAAATAATATTTCAGATTTCGTGATGATATTGTGCTAATGCGATATTGACTTTCTGGACATATCAATTATCCTATTTTTATTTCAAACGTTCCGGAGACTGGACTCTGCGTCCTTCCTTAGTTAAATAACCTACTCAGTTGGGCCAAATTGATAGACCTTGTCCCTACCTCCAAAACTAGGAGATACTGACTAGCTCTGTCAGTTGGGCCCAGCTGCGTAGGTTTATTACCTGAGGATGGAGACGGAGTTTTATCTGAAACGTTATTTTCAGCGAAGAAACGACAGCGGATAATGTGTTTTCAGTAAAGAAACGACAGCGGGTAATGTGTTTACGTAAAGAAACGACAGCGGGTAATGTGTTTACGTAAAGAAACGACAGCGGATAATATGCAGAAAGTCATCAATTGTAAAACTGAAAACTGTTATTTTTCGCTTGTGGGGGGTGAGGGGGGTGGGGGGGAGTCCAACTGGGTCCGCTCGGCACAGCGGCCACTGATTGGCCTATTCTACTAGCCTGCCCCGGGTGATTATGATGCTGGAGAAGTTGGTGTAATGAAGATCAGCAGAGGAAACCAAAGTACTCAGAGAAAACCCGTCCCAGCGCCACTTTGTCCACTACAAATCCCACTTGACCATAGCCGGGATCGAACCCGGGCCGCCGCGGTGGGAAGCCAGCGACTAACCGCTTGAGCTTCAATTTACTACGAAGGAATAAAGACCGAGGTGCTGTTGGATAGAAATGGAAAGGACAGATGTACTACTTTCTCACCGACCCTTGCGGAAGAATATCTGATGTGTTTGCGGAGAGAGCAGTGACTACTGACAGAACTTCTTGCCTCCGATAAGAACACTTCCCTCAGCAAACGCCCACGGCCGTAGGGGCCTATCGATAACACGAGTCGACCTCCTGTGAGCCCAGCAACCGACATCTGTTCATTATGAAAACTAACCACTCATTTCTTGTGTTTTTAATGACACCATAGCTTTCATGGGATGCATCCTGTTGTGTTGTATAATAGTGTTTTATGGGACCGTCTATACATTTATAATAACAAGGGCCCTGATTTTGATGACCTGAAAATATTTGAAAAATGACCTATAAAATGACTGAAAAAATCCAGAAAAATGACCTAAAATATGACCCAAAGAATATAATATGCAGGGCCCGGATTTTGATGACCTGAAAATATTAAAAAAAGACCTATAAATGACCGAAAAAATCCAGAAAAATGACCTAAAGGAGAAAAGAAAGAACACTTCGCTTCCATGTTATTCACATTTCAGAAAACATATGAAGAAAAATTCCCTAAAATGGCAAAAAAATGACAAGACGTACCCTTAAAAGTCCAAAAATTTACAAAAAAATTGCCCCCAAACTGGAAAAATTACCTTAAACGTAAAAAATGTCAAAAAATGACAACCGATAAAATTTACAATTCTCTAACTAGCAGCTCATATCCGAGATTTATATATTTAAGAGCATCGCATAGGATACAAGGAAAAAAAGATGACATGTCATCAGAATCCGGGCCCTGGTAATAACAAACAAATCGACACTAACGTCACTATCAATTAGTATAATTCTTGTGTAGACGCTGTCGTCATACAGCGTCCAGCGGCAGGTTGATCGGAAAGGATTTGGAAGAAAGCGATCATGGACTGATCGAGGCAATATCCTGGTATTTACCTGGCGGGGCTGAGGAAACCCAGGATAGCCGCGGAGATTCCTGAATGTGTCTCGAACGTTACTGCTGCAACGAGAGTAATGTAATTGTGTCTGTCATTCGGTATAGCGCCGGGCTGCGTGTTGGACGGCTGGGTTTCATTTCGAGGCAGGGCAGAGAGAGTTTTCACATCTCCACGTCGTGTAGACAGATTTTGGGGCCCACCCAGCCTCCTATCCAGTGGGTACCGGGGTCTGTTTTCCTGGAGGATAAAGCGGCACGGACGTGAAGCTGACCACTCACCTCCAACTAGTGCCGAGGTCAAGAATGGTGGAGCTGTACCTCCCCTCCCAACATGTCATCATGTCATGATGCTTAGTTAAGTAAGCACAGGGACAAGTTCACGTTTTACCTTATCTCTCCTTAAAGCAGGCATACTACTTAACCCTAAATGTTTTGTTATATTTCCTGCAAAACACAGTGAGGGAACTTTGGCATTCCCACCTCTCTTTTGTATTAGGAAAGATTGATGTCCCTGAAGACAATTGAGGAAATGCAATGCAGTGTTTGTCGGTGGCTGATCGCGGCATCCGATGAAGGTACGACTTACATACAGATGGCTCGGCTTGCAGATCGTATGGAGACAGACACTTCAGGCGTCAGTAACGTGGAAGAGACGTGATTTGGTCTCAATTGTGGGATAAACGTAAGGATGACGTAAGAACTGTCAGTTCTTGCCTGGCACGTCACTGTGTAAGCAATGGGTCTGTTCGATGGTTCGAATCAGGGCTGTCCAGCATCAACCCTGTGATGGGCCACATTGGACGTAGGCACCCTCTCTCTGGCTATGTTAAAAAAGAGATTTTTTTTTCGGTACACCCTGCTCTGATCATATTATCACGTGTATGAGTGGCTGTACACGGGGTTTGGATTGGTAATTGGATTTCTTGGTCACTTACAGACCGTAACTACAAGTAACTATAGCGCTATCGCTAATTCACACACCCTGCAGCTCACTACAGCACGTACTGTCGACACAGTATGTCGTGTCTTCACCAGTCGTTGTCTGGTAACGGCTTCCAATGGCGGACGTTCCCCTTCCTCAGGGTTCCCTAACTGTCCCCGTGCCTCAGTTACCAGCTTCACCGCAGCAGTCCTCTAACTCACTCACCCCCTCCAACCGACTAACTCAACTGCGCTGCACTAACTAAACTACACTCAACGACCGCAAGGGTTCATTTGGAAAAAAGAACTCTGGTCGTGATTCCCAAGGGGGTGACGCCAAGACGAACTGATTGGCGGTAAACCGCCAGTCGTGAAGTAACTTTAGCTTTTGACAATTTCGGCGTTCTGGGCTGCAAGAAACTAACTTGCGGGCCCAGTGCGCCCCACTGTTAGCAGTTGGACATCACTGAATTGAATGATTCCCGTACCGATGACGTCGAGGCGTAGGTTGTTGGGTGGGCTGCAGGAGCTCATTTCATTAGCGACTGCTATGTAGAAACCTGCGTCTTCATATCCCAAGGTGACATGAAGAAATAACAGGCAGTTCCAGCACATAATACGTCAACGACTACTGCTGCTGCTGCTCCTCCTCTTCCTCCTCCTCCTACTGCTACTACTACGACTGCTACTACTGTACTGCTACTGCTGCTATTGTAACCATCACCACCGCATTAGCGAAGATTGAGCCAAGTGTGGCGTTGCTAGGCCAGTTGAACTGTTCCACCTGGTTTTGGCTGGCCGTGCCATAGCCCACGCGGTTAGTCACCGGCTTCCCACCTCGGCGGCAGCTCCGGATATCATCCCTGGTCAGATCAGATGGGATTTATGGTGGACAAAGTGGCATTGGGGCAGGTTTCCCCTGCCAGTTCTCATTCCACCAACTTCTGCCTGCCCGTCTATCATCCGGGCCAAGTACAGTTGGCCAGTTAGTGGTCGACGTGCCAAGTGGACTCAAGTCTCAGCCCACACCACGAAAATAAAAGAAAATAAGACTCACGATTTCTCATAGGACTGAGACATACGAGTATACTTGCCATGACAAATGTTCAGGGGCAATCCTTTCTACGCGCTCCTTCCTTATGTGCAGTAACACCGAACGCATTGTAATTTCTTTCTGTACTCTAACGTTCTTGTTCATATATCCCAACTTTGCCTATCCTGTAACCTCGCCGTAGTGACTGAGGAAGCTCATTGACATCCCCAGCCATGTATTAAGTTCCTCGTACGAGATACGAACCAGATACCGCGTACAGTTTGTAATGTACCGTTGTATGAGCTTGTTTAATGAGAAGATGATTCTTTTTAATGTTGTCACCCCCAAGTACGTGCTTCTCTCCAACATTCCAAAGGGATTTACTGTTTAATTCGAAGTTGCTTGGAATGTACGCAGTCAGCGTACTTCGAAGGATGGTGCATACGTGGTCTGGCCATAAAGTTCCCGGCCTGGGGCTGCAGTATTCACATAAGGTCGTGCTGAAACAAAGTAGTTCTCCCTCTTACTAACACATGACAGGTGTCAGCAAGTACAGTCACTGACAGTTCATGCGTAGCGGCTCAGTGAGTGAGTTGTGTTTTAACTGCTGTCATGGACCATCGAGTGAATATTGTCACGTGTATCCGGGTAGCGTGACTATTAAGATTTGATGCCTTTTTTACAATTACACTCGGTTATAACAGTTCACACGCCGGTCACGGTAGCCGAGCGGTCTAAGTCATGCACTATCTTCGCTCGCTCGGAAACCGGGATCGTGGGTTCGAATCCTACTCAGGGCATGTATGTTTGTGTGCGTTTTTCTGTGTTTGTGTACAGGTAGAAGCCTTCCGACGAGCTGATCACCCGCCTAAGGAGTCCTACCGAATGTGTAAGATCTAGTAAAACCGAAGTGAAACGGAGAGTTTCATGGAGATAGGCCTAGGCCCAAATGAGGGCTGTAGCGTCAATGAAAAAAAAAAAAGAACACTTCACACATTCAACTCCTTCTGGATACCGAATCCCTCACTGTTGTCTGCATCTGACGCCTCGGGTCTTCTGGAATTCTCTCGTATTCTGTGTTCACTTATGCACTTCTGAACTGGCGGCCTGCTGGGCTGCTGGGATAGGAATCACTTCCTTGAAGAGTTCTGTTTCTCATATCCGTGGTAACAGCCTGTTTAGAATGTCGTTACCATGGATATGTCTCCAACAGTTCTGTCTAAATCCAGACTATTTCGCGTTACCATGGGAACGCGCCCCGCGAAGCCCCGCCCAGCAGATGAGCGTGTTGCGGATTTCAGGTGCACACGTCACAGTATCAGATTTTGTGTTAAAGTGGGTAAAACGCCAGCAGGAACTCACGAAATGTCGCAGACCATTCGTGGTGGAGGGGCCTTAAGTAGCAGTGCGTCTGAATGGTTTAAACGATTTAAAGATGGGCGTGAGGATCTTCAGGATGATCCAAGAAGCGGGCGTCCTTCAACGTCTAGACACAATCGCAGATGTCCGTGAAATGGTGACACTAGGTCGTCGTCCTCAGAATGATGGCGGATGAATTAAATATGAATAAGGAGACAGTTCGTCAAATTCTCCATTAAGATTTACGGAAGAGAAGATTTGCGCAATGTTCGTCCCACACAGACTCACGGAGATCCACATCATGCCAAGGCCTCATCCAGACTTCTAAAGACAATCCCAATTTTCTTGACTGCATCATAACTGAAGATGAGTCATGGGTAATTGAATATGGCCCAGAGACGAAACGCCAGAGCATGCAGTGGACCTCAGAGTCATCACCATAACCATGCTGATTGCATTTTTTGACAAACAGTGTGTGATTCATAAAGAATTTATACCTGACGGGCAGACAGTCAATAGTGCTTTCTACGTTGATTTTATCGGACGATCGTTGAAACGCATTTCCCGGGCGAGGCCAAAATTTCGAGCAGAGGGCAGTTGGTTCCTGTTGCACGACAAGCCCTTTCTCAGCCCACGCTGGTAGTGAAGATATTTCTGACGAACACGGTGCTGTGGAGATAAGCCGCCCACACCAATCTCCTTATATCGCACCAACGTTTCTTTTCTCTTTCCAAATGTGAAAACTGTCTCGGAGGAAAGAGGTTTCAGAATGTTTAAGACATCAAGAAAAACGTGACGGCCGAACTGAACGCTTTTCCATTTGAGGCCTTTACCTGCTCTTTTCAAAACATTTTAAACCCTACAACAGAAGTATTCAAGTAGACGGAGATTACCTTGAATAGAAATAGAACAGTTTGATTTGTTTCATTCTGGTCCGTCACACTAACAGTTACAAATATAAATCACTCCGTCCAATGTGACCTGTAAGTTTTTTACTACATGAAAACTTAACACCCTTACATGTTTCGGTCTCTGTGGACCATCTTCAGAGGGCAAACATCACTACAAATAGGAAACCACCATCACATAAATTGTTTAGACGTAAAGTACGTACACTTATATGCTACAATGCATAGTACACAAAATAGACATTTCACATTTCACAAACACAGCAGTTTCCTGGGGATGTAAAACAGTGAAAACAACACAGCAGCCACGAGCAAAGCCTGGACGATATAAAGAACCTCCACATCAAGAGAGCCAGGTGGCACATTATCTGCCCCGTATAAGAGGGACGATGGGAGGACGAACACGAGCCTGCATGACAATCCAAAAAATTTTTAATTAGCACCAAGAAATTTTATACAATTTTATAAAAAACTTTACATTCCCAGGAAACTGCTGTGTTTGTGAAATGTCTATTTTGTGTACTATGTATTGTAGCATATAAGTGTACGTACTTTACGTCTAAACAATTTATGTGATGGTGGTTTCCTATTTGTAGTGATGTTTGCCCTCTGAAGATGGTCCACAGAGACCGAAACATGTAAGGGTGTTAAGTTTTCATGTAGTAAAAATCTTACAGGTCACATTGGACGGAGTGATTTATATTTGTAGAAATAGAACAATTGTTCATTTTCTTTGTATTTCTTATTTATGTTTTCACACCAGACCAAGGACTTTATTACCAGACCACACATTTAATTTATTTGTGCGTTCATACTTATGCCGCATGACCTTCTAACCGAGTAAAGCGAGCCAAGCCGGTTCCCCATCTTTGGGCCGGTTGCTTCATTGTTATATGTTCGTCCGAGCATGGCGTTCCTGCTAATGCTTGTGCGACATGATCTGCATAGTTCGTGGTTCTGTCCGGCCTTAGTACAGTTGACATGGCTAGCTCGATCTTGACTTACTATGTTCTGGCGTTCTCTCCCACCCAACGCATGAATAAAATGATTTCTCCAGTTACTTCGCACGTCATCAGTCACTCTAATACGCGGTAAAGGTGAAGGTAATTTTTGCACTCGGCTAAGTAAATTAACTTTCATGCCATGAAGACGCGTGGATAAGTAGGTATACAGGTAGCTCCACCATTCTTCACATGGGCAGTAGATGGAGGTGAGTGGTCAGCTTGACACCCCGGCTTCTTTACCCACGGGGAAAGAGTCGTCGTACCCGGGCCGTAAAGCCGGTTTGAACTCTAGGAAGAAGAGAAAATTGTACCTGTACTGGAATCGAACCCCGACCCTGCCATCCAAGTCCGTAGTCCGTTGCTATGCCGCATGTAATTTCGTTCTGTATGAGCGTGGAAACAGCTTGGAAAAGGGCAGTTCGGTTAATGGACAGTTTGAGAAAAGTTCGCTGTACGTACCAGCCATTGCACGAAAATTGTAGATTGAATTCGATGCCCGTTGAACTGAAATATGCAGTGGAGAAGTTATTCCTCTGCTTAATTACTTAATTAATGATCACAGCACGAAGACGTTTGGTGGAATAGAGGTATGGCTCCATCTTTCTTAATTTCCGTCACTAGGCAGAGAGGTAAGTGTTCACCTTGATCACTCTCTGAACCATGGAAACAGCCCCCTGTACTCATTTCATGGGATGCTTGTGGCTGGATGGACCCCAAAATCGGTCCGTACGCTATGGAGAGAACAGTCTCTTGACACTGCCAAAAATCAGACCCTGTTCCCTGGTTGGCCAGCCCCTAGCTTAGTTGTAGTACCTCCTGAGCTGTTTTATTTTATGTTCAAGTTCTCGCGCTCGTGGGTATAAAAATACTTGTCCTCTGGGATATGACGCCTTGTAGCCTGGTACATGTTTGCGTACATGTTTGCCGACGTTTCGGAGAAATTTGTTGGCTCCAGTTTCAGAGTAGAAGTTTAAGAGGAGCGTAGCTTACGTATTATCGTAGCCCGCATGTAATGAAAGATGTTAAAAATGGAATCAACGTTTTTAAAAAAAATACACGGCTTTCTTGAGTAGCTGAGCAACTGCTGGCTTCTCAGAAAGGATTCTGCTCAATGGAGTTAGTTCCAGTCAAAGTTAAATTAATCTCTTGGCACTATTAATTAACCATCGCACCAAGAAGACTTATGTTGGAATGGAGGTGTAGCTCCATCGTTCATACACTCGGCATTAGTTTGAGGTTAGTGGTCAGCTTCACATCGTAAGTGACTCTACGGCCCATTGTTCGGCCCTGGCCACTTCTTCAGTTTAGTAATTTTTTTTTACACAGACGGTAGGACTCCTTGGACGAGTGACCAGCCGGCCGCAAGGCCGTTACCTACACAGGACAACACAAACAGAATAAACGCACACAAACATCCATCTCCTGAGTGGGATTCTACGACCCCAGTGTTCGAGCGAGCGAAGACGGGTCATGCTTTAGATCACGCGGCCACTGTGATCGGCCAAGTACAGGAATACCTTCCAGTTTTTCATTTGTAAGTTATAAAGTTCCACAGATTTCAGGTTCGAAAGGGGATCTGCAGGAGCGTCTAATGATAAGAGCCGACTTTACGCAGTTTCACGATCATAATGTTATGGTATTTTGTGATTAGAACTTTTTTAAAATGGCTCATATAGTTAAGAATTTCAAATAATTCCTGTAAAATAAAGTGGTCTATTGGTCAGAGTTCCCGCCTACAGATACAGGGGTCCCGGTTTCCATTCCCGGCGCTACCAGATTTTCTCAGAACTAGTGGGTCTGGAACGGGGTCCACTCGGCCTCGTGAGGATAATTGAGGAGCTGTTTCAATGAAATAGCGGCACCGGTCTAGAAAACCGAGATTAACGGCCGTGGGGATTCGTTGCGCTGATCACGCGACATCCTCTATCCGCTACAGTTGGCACTAACTTTGCCGACAAGCGGCGGTCGCTCGGTTGGTATAGTTCGCTTGCGGACTAAAACCACGGAGGATTTTTTTTGTTTTATTTTCTTTTAATATTGGACGCCCCTGAAGATGGTCGTTCGAAGCTGAAACATGAATACGCATCATGATACTCGTATTTGTGTATTTAAAAAGTTTTGGCGTCAATAGTGAATCCTGCTGTGACTGCTGTTAAATTAATTGTGAGTATGGTCTATGAGAAGCTTAGAGGTCGCGTGAACATGAGTCATGAAACACTCGTGATAAACGATTGCATTATGTAACGCTAATATGAGTCATTATGAAGCGATGTCTTACTCATCAGTGAAATCGGGGAAAACTCTGCTCCAGAGATTACCTGAATCCTATCCAGTTATGCTCTTTTTGTGGCCATGCGCAGTCCATGTTGTTCTTGATCTAACGTCCTACACAGTGGCCACGCGGTCTAAGGCACATCTCTTCCCGGCCCAAACAATGAGATCGTGGGTTTGAATCTCACTCGTGACATGTCTTCCTACTTGTCTGCTCCATTTTCGTATTTTCTGTTTGTGTTATTCTGCCGGTCACGGTAGCCGAGCGGTCTAAGACATGCACCGTCTTCGCTCCCTCGGAAGCCGCGATCGTGGGTTCGAATCCCACAAGGCATGGATGTTTGGCATGTATATGTGTTTCTTCCGTGTTTGTGTTGTCCTGTGTTTAGGTAGAGGCCTTGCGACGAGCTGATCTCCCTTCCAAGGAGTCCTACCGTCTGTAAAATGATCAAAAGAAGAAACAACCTCGACACCGTAAGGTATAAGAGGAACGGATTAAGTTAGGTTGTGTTGTTCTGTGTAGGTAGCCTGTTTGCGACGGCCCGATCCCCGTCCAAGGGGGTCTTACCGACTGTAAGATTGACAGTTTGAGAACAGGTCAGAGAGTGTAATCCGTGAGGATTACACGCTGCCGGAAGCAGCGTCATCAGCAGCGACTTGAAGCACAGAGCAAATGATGCTCGAGATGGTTCAAGTTCGTATAGCAACAGGCGTGACCAGAGTGGTTTGAACGGCTGTTGTACTGAGATGTGGAAAGCAAATGGAAAAACTACCACATTATCACTTTTCCTGGATAGTCTCTTTCCAAAAACAGAAATACCATGTATGCGAGATCCAGAAGACGAGGAAGAAGACGTAAGAAGATGCTGGATGACCTTGGGAACAGAAGATGATATTTTCATTTGAAGGAGGAAGCTCTAGATCGCATTAAGTGGAGGAACTGTTTTGGAAGAGACTGTGGACCTGTCGTCTGACAGATTACTGATGAATGAATGAGAAGAAGAAGCTAGGCCTGGCTCATCAGTCCAATTTCTGCCTAGGAGAAGGGACCCCTGGTGTCACCCGCTCATGTCATCAGACAAGTAGAAAGCCGAGTTGGCTTTCAGCGGACTGCACGGTGTTATATCCCAGAGGATTGAGCTCTTCGCAAGCACCTCTCAGTGAACCTCAAATCCTACTTAAACGTTTCGTGTTATCTAATACAGTTATCGCTATGTATTCTGGGAATCGCATGCAAATACACACTGTGAGATTACAGAGTTGTTTGGTAATATTGTAGCTCGAACGCTAGGATCGTGGGTTCGAATCCCATTCGAGGCGTGAATGCCTGTGTGCGTTTATTCTATGTTTATGTTATTCTCTATGTAGGTAGCGGCCTTGCGACGGGCTGATCCCCCGTCCACGGACTCCTACCGACTGTGTATAGATTAAGAAACTGAAAAAAAAATGGCCAAGGTCCACAAGGGTTTTAGAGCTATAGATAAATCGATAGATAGAACGACCCGTTACTGAGAGTATCGACCTCGAAACAAAATTTGCTGCAAGGCAACAGATTCTTAATAATTAAGTATACGCAGCCGTTACTGAGTAACATCTTCGCAAACAAACATATTCTCACGGAAACAACTAGAGTACAACAATGAACGGCGTTTTCTACGCTGTCCGCGCCGAAATGTTATAAGGAGGACAATTGGAGCAAGAGTACTGAGGGATATAATGGAGTGTGTGAAGAGAAGACTTCGTCTGTTCAGTTGTAATCCAGCGGGTAACAAAGCGTTCGCGGATGCTTGAGAATCTCTACCGTTAGAAGCCATTACCAGAAAACGACTGATGAAGACACAGCACACTGAAGAAACTTAGCGTATGCCGTAGTAATTTGTAAAGTATGATGATCAGCTATGGCATTATAATTAAGTGTAGTCACGAGTTGTGTGTTCAAATGGTCAATAAATCCAATCTCCAACACAAACCTCGTCTCTATTTACTCATACACGAGCCAGGCCCGGATTTACAGTTATGGGGGTACCGGGACAATCAAAATGTCCCAGTTAGTAACAACAGACTTAAGTTACGACAGTTCTGTTATAATCATTAAAAATACAGACTTATGGTTTTGTGATTATAGAGAAAGAGATATCTCAGTAAAATCCGTGGATTCTGTTTCTGTTTGGAGGAGCAATCACACCTGTTGCTCCCCCGTGTATCCAGCTCTGACTCGGTCTGCAAGTGAAGCCTCCCTAGGGAAGGGAAGAAGGGACCCATCAAAAGAGACGAAGTAATCTGACCAAGAACATAATGAAGATCAAATAATTGATCATCTTAGTCCTCCGAAGTATCAGAATATTATTATTTCGACTACCAAGAAACGATTGTAAAATAATAGTTTGCCCGTAAAGAAACACCCTAACAGCAGTTTCAAAAACTGGTTTTGTTTTCGTGAACGTTGCTTTCACGTAAGGCCTGTAATTTCGTGTAGTCAGACGCGTCGTTTTTATGTCCTTGAAAACAATTATTGTGGGGCAGTCGCTGTCAAATAAAGAGTATTCCTACACCGAGCATAAATGTCTTCGGACACTTTTCCTGCTGGAACACGCTACCATCTTATGTTAAATCAAATGTATATGGAAAGAAGCATATCTCAAGTCATAAGTTAAGTTTCTTCTTTCATCACAGCCTTCACATCAACGTCTTCTGGAATTCCACATATGTCCCGTGTGACGTATAGAATGCAACGTTTCTTAATAGCACAAATGGAAAAGTATGAGAAATGCTCAAGAGTTTTATCAGTTTTGGCGCATCCTATACCTTTTTATTGAACTGTTCGGAACCTTCAGTCTTTTTTCTAAAGATAGTTCACATATAGAACCGTTCTATGTTTACAGTATTTTATAATGTGTCTCGTTTGGGGTAAATATGGCAGTTTTTATAGGATGGGGCTGAGAAACTTGCTGTTGTGAGAATGTCGCGTCATAGGAGACATGCGTGCGCATCCGTGGAAGGCGCTTGCGCAGAGACGGACCTTCACCTCAAGGATATCATCTTCAAGAAATAAGCGGCATGCTTTGTACTTTAAGATGGTATATTTGTAATTTGTCACATACAGATTTTTTATGTTCTCGTAATTACTAAATATTTAAAATCGCCCATTTTCAAGCACCGCTCTTTATTCTGATGTATACGTTTCTTGGACAATCCTGTGCCTTATTTTCGAAGTACAGAATTAGTAATTTCCCCAGGATTATGTTCTCAAGAACATTTATTTCATATTGATTCGTGTTTACTTCTACGGCGCGACATTTTGGAGAATGAACATGTGACAGACTGACTGGCATTCGAATAATATTTATATATAAGGAGTGCCATGCAGAAAATCCTCACACAAATTCGAGCAAGTTTTTTTTCGTGGTTGTTGCTTACATTTAACTTCACTAGGTTGTTGGACTCTCACACGTGTCGACCTGTGACCTTCAGAACACACGTCGTCATGGTTACTCCTTCAGGTCGTCATCACCCCAGTGTTTTTCTTATGGAGTAAGAAATGGTGAAGGCCGCGACATAGCTCAAGCGGTTAGTAGCTGGCTTCCCACCGCGGCGGCCCGGGTTCGATCCTGGGTCTGGTCAAGTGGGATTTGTGGTGGACAAAATGGCGCTGGGGCAGGTTTCTCAGTCCTCGGCATGGAAAAATAAGAAATCGGTGTATTGATCGGCTGGATATTTTAACCGCCGTCACGTTCGCCTACACATTTGGCGTCACTTTTAACTGCCCTACCTGGTGCTGCCGCGGCTGAAGTTGCTAGGACGTGGCTGGTTCCGGCTTGACCAGGCTCCACCGCTTCTTCCGGGCCCACCGCTTCCTCCTTCCGTTGCTGATTACGGGGGTTGGAATTTGAGGATGGGACGTGATGGTATGGGCGCCAGCAAACCGCTTGGGGCGGTTTGCGATTCATTATAAAGGGGGGAAGGCGTCAGTGGGTGAAAGCTGGCGATGGGTTTGACTGGCTCCTGGCGATGAGTCTCTCCTCACGTCGGCTACGGGTCAGGCTCGGACAAGTGAGGGTGAAGCACCTCTAACCAACACAAGTCCCTGTATTCCTACAACACTTTACTGCTCTTCTTACAGGCACTCGGCTGTACAAATTGACACAATCAGATCCAGTTTCGGCTTTCCAGCAGCTGGTGTTGCACTTGCACAAATTGCACCCGATAAGCTCAACTTACAATCGTCCGCTTATAGATTAAGCCAAATCCCTATATGAGTCGTTATGAGCAAGATTTTCTACTTAGAAATTTCCTTTAGCGCGTGTGATGCGGGGTTTGCCTCCGCCAAGTTCTAAAGTTGATAGACGACTAAAATCTTAGACTGGACTCTCTGCCGAGCCAGAGGTCCTAACTGAATTGTATCCGCCTATTCTCCTCGCCTCCTAATTTCCCGGATAGGCTGATTCAAATAAGAGGAGTTGTCTTAATTTTGGTTCCGGCCAATGACCGATTGTTTTTAAGGGACTTTCGCCCTAAAAGACCAAACGGCGAAAGTGACAGCGATGCAACTTATGAGGGGTCGCTAATGATCTCCTGGCACTCCCGCTTTTGACTTACGGCTGGTAGGGACTGTCACTTCTCGAATTCTCAAAGTGGCTTGCCGCTGTACGTCAACTTCTCAATTTCTAAAGAAACTCAGTGGGGTTTCTTGAAGTATAATTTCTGCCCTTCTGGAAAATAACACTAGATGCTTGGACGCAAGGACTAGCAGATGTCCTGTCCGGGCAAGCTTGGTCTATCTGCTCATCGCCTATTCCTTGTTCTTATAGTGTGTCTTAAACCTTTGTTTCTTCATAATTCTTATTATCTACTCTATCAGCTACTGAAATAAGAAAAGGGGGAGGGGAAGGATTTCAATGGTGCGGTTACAATATTCAGCTTTTGCGCTTGCTGAGTAAAGGTTATAACGACAGTGACGACTACTGCGGGCAAGAAATTGAAATTGTTGCGCAGTAAGTTTTATTTTTGTTACATAACAACAATTAGCGGAGCTAACATAACATTTCGCCAAGTTTAGCATTACATAATTTTATGTATTTTATGTTCGTTTGTTTTTGTGACTCGTTAATTACATGCTATTTATCAGCTTTCAGTTTTTATGAAAAGGACAGTTTTTTATCCCTGTAATTTAATATGATTTAATGAATACGTGCCCGTTCTACGTTCTTTTCTACCAGTTCATTCTTATATTTTTTGATGTGCTAAAAAGAGGAATCTTTTCAAGTAAGAAGGATGTCATCATTCTGTATTACATTAATGTAATTTATGATTTCCTCTGAGTCAGCCAGTCTTCTACATTCGTATGAAGGCAAATGCATGCATGTACACACAAAGGCACACACAAGTCGTCATTGAGTTTCAAGCACGCACAAGACCGTGAGCCTCTTCCACGTAATGTCCATTTTACTAAGTTTATTGCTGAGGTCATCCTCAGTCTCCCTTCAAGCGTGTTGATGGAGAGGCTTTGATATCCGACAGTGGGTGATCCTGAAAGCTCAATTATAAGGAACTCCGTGGCCTGTAGTCCACAAGCGAACTATACGGACTGAGCGACCGCCGCTTGTTGGCGAAGTTAGTGCCAACTTTAGCGGATAAAGGGTGTCGCGTGGTCAGCGCAACGAATCTCCACAGCCGTTAATTTTGGTTTTCTAGACCAGAGTCGCTATTTCCTTCAAATAGCTCCTCAATTATCCTCACGAGGCTGAGTGGACCCCGTTCCAGACCCACTGCTTCTCAGAAAATGTGGTAGCACCCGGGATCTGTGGATCTGTAGCCACGAATTCTGACCACTAGACCACAGTGGCGGTCGAATGAATCTATAATCTTGAATAATTAAAATGGCAAGGTAAAAGGTAACGTTGTCCCTGCACTATTCCATGAAGGCATGTGAGTGAGCCGCATTATGGCCCTGGTTTCGACTCATCCTCTAACAGAAATGAGTACCAAGAATTCATGGGGGGTAAATTTCGGCAGGCGCATAAGGCTGACAACATCACCGCCATCTGTGAGTGATAGTGGGTAAGGAAATATGGGAACCTCGACGTCTCTCAAACCTATGGGCCTCCACGGCCTGTTACAGGGATAGCTTTACCTTCTTACCTTTAGGATTTACATGACTTCATGTTCGAAACGAGAATGTGTTTGCCACATGCCCCACATCTGACTTGGCATAGTCCAATCGTTTATTACAGTTTCTTGTTTAGGATATGTCAGCACTTAATACGTAACACAGCTTATATGTTGACTTCCATTTATCAGTCAATCATATGATTTCACTCATTGAACTGCATGTAATTTATTCATAGTTTCTGGTAGTTTGTTGTAACTGTATCGATCATGTTGAGTGACAGAGCTTGAAGCAGATCTGCGTGATTGTGTCAGATAATTGAATCAGAACTTTTGGCTTTTAGGATGAGAGATTGAAGTCTTCTAGGAAAAGGCTCCAAGATATCTTGGTTCCACAGGCCCCAAAACATTGTCGCTTTTCACAGCAAATCGGTTTCATATGCTGTTATAATATGGGCTGTCTCCTTGTGGCTTTTTACCACAAACGAATTACGCGTGTTCAACGAATCCTCAGACTTTAGTTTGAAAGCTATATTGCTCCATAATAGAAATAAATGCCATTGTGTTTCATTAGCATGCGGTATTCATAGGAAGGAACCACATGGGAGTATGCACCTTCATGTGAAAGGTACCAAGCTAGATAATATTGTTGCGTATAAGGGGTAGCGGCCGGTCACGGTAGCGGAGCGGTCTAAGGCATGTACTGTCTTCGCTCGCTTGGAAACCGGGATCGTGGGTTCGAATCCCACTCAGGGCATGGATGTTTAGTTTGTGTGTGTGCGTTTTTCTGTGTTTGTGTACAGGTAGAGGCCTTGCGACGAGCTGATCACCCGCTCAAGGAGTCCTACCGAATGTGTAAGATCTAGAAAACCCAAAGTGAACGGAGAAGTTCATGGAGGTAGGCCTAGGCCCACTGGGGCTGTAGTGCCAAGGAAAATAAAATAAAGGGGTAGCGTGACTAATTGTGGGTTCTAGATCTGATAACTGGATTTATTAGACGTCTCTGTCACAATTACAGTTGATTACTATAACAGTCCACACATTGAACTCCTTTGTAACGAATCTCTCGCTGTATTTCTTCTGGTTCCTGGTCTAGTCTCTAGTCTTGTGCTACTTCGGTGTCTTGAAATCTCCTGGTCCGAACTCTCATCTGAACTATCAGAATCAGAGGGTCATAGTTACTTTACGACTGGCGGTTTACTGCCAGTCAGTTCGTATTGGCGACAAGCCCCTTGAGACCCACGACCATTAATTTTATTTTCCAACTGAACACTTGCCGTTATAGTCCTTATGTAACGTTCTCTCTGACGAGAGAATGGGTCTGTCGTTTACAGTTGTTGCTGGTCCTCGCCAGCGCAGCCATTCTTACGTCCGAGTCCCGCCGGACTAATGACCACGTTTTACTGTCTCAGATTCCAGACTCCCCCCCCCACTATTCTCGAATCTCATTATATATCCGCGGCACGGATCATGCAGAAAACACATTAGCCCATATTTCAGTCTCGATTTACCCAAAATTAGTGACATCGTTTTCTAACGCAACATGAAGGAACCCCGTCAACATCCACCGGTTTCCATCCATATTATAAAAGGAGTTATATTTTGTCGTCCGTTGTAATTGTTGATTTTTGCTAACATCGCATTGAGTTCAGTGTAATCTGTTTGTCTTAATTTGTGTCGCACAGTTCGTGTATTTCCAGGTAGCCTTGTAGCTGAGTGCGAATGCGGAGCTGTAGTTCAGGTTTGTCCCAGTCCTAGTGATAAATTGCGTGTTGTCATATCCTGTTCAAAATAATGCAGCTGACCTTGTCGAAGGACAATAAAGATTGGAATCACTTCCAAACTTGCTCCATATACTACCAAGTGAAAAATGCGTTTTAAACAGCTCCGGAGTCACTGTAAGACGTCCTTGCCTTACTGAAAGTCATACCTTATTTCGCAGTATTATTTTTTTTGCAAACTACCAAAAAGTAGATGCGAAACATGATCTTTGACTCTGAGATTTAAATCAGAATGCTACTGGGAGGTGTAGTAGTTGGTGAGTAGAGACTATTATGTAATAGCAAGTCTTATATAATTTAGTTGTGTCTGTGAGAGACCGCTTCTGTGGTCTAGTGGTCAAGAGTTCCTGGCTACAGATCCAGAGGTGTCGGGTTCGATTCCCGGGGCTGCCAGATTTTCTGAGAAGTAATAGGTCTGGAACGGGGTCCACTCAGCCTCGTGAGGATAATTGAGGAGCTATTTCAAGGAAATAGCGGCTTCGGTCTAGAAAACTGAAATTAACAGCCGTGGGGATTCGTTGCGCTGACCACGCGACACTCTTTATAGGCTAAAGTTTGCACTGAATTCGCCGACTAGAGGCTGTCGCTCGGTCGGTATAGTTCGCTTGCGGACTAAAGCTAAGGAATTTTCATGTTTTTGTGTGAGAGATTAAAATGAAAGAGCTTGAAATAAATATGATACGTAGCATATATATATAAAAACTATATAGCATAGCTATATAAAAACTATATAGTTATTGCATTTTGATTGGAAAACTTCATACAAATATACCACTCGATAGACAGATGCAGATGAGATAATAATATTAAAAATGATTCTTAGGAACATAGGTTATGAAAATGTGAAATTAGATTGACCTCACCAGTGATCAACTTTCAAAATAAGGTGGCTCAACTATGGGTTTCGCAATAACAGTTTGAGTTTTGTAGGTATATGTGCAGATTTATCAAGGAACGGTCTGCACCATTTAATTGCCTATATGTCTGAAACAGCAGGTTCCTCTGAAACATTTGTACATATCTAGCAAACTACATGGCGTCATATCCTAGAAGGCCTCAGTCCTCAGTTCCGACTGGAATGGGTGATGCGCGTGTCAGCCATGTTGTATTCCCATTTCTTTTGTTTCTCACGTTAGTTTCGTTGTCATATTCGTTCGGAGATATCATGGTGTGCGTACTTCTGAGTTGGATAGCACTCCAGATTAAATGTGCTTCTAAGCACGAACGTGGCTTTGTCAGCAGTGTTTGTTTCCAAGTCTGATGTTTCCTTTGTATTAGATAGTCGGTATGTGCGTAGTTGACATTGGCAGTTTTGACGTAACGTATTTAAGTACGTGATATGATAATTAAATTCATTTCGGTTCTTTATTATTTATGTGCCGAGTTAACAGCCACAAGGCCAATTACAGTCACAGCACAGTGTAAATACAAGTAAGTACATTATGGGCAAACTCAACATAGGGTCAAAGACAAATTACAGGTAAATACTGGAGGAAAAAACACATTAATGCAGAAAAGTAAACAAACAAACAAACAAACAAACAAAGATGAGAAGAGGTGACAAGAACTACAAAACACAGAATATTAGGATTGTGAACAAATAATATTAACAATTTTAGGTTAATAATTCAATTCAATTTATGTTTATTTACGTGCAGGCTTAACAGCACAGAGGCCAATTACAAAGTTAGCACGAGTATATAGAAATACACAGTTATAATTTAAAAACAAAGTACAAAATACGACAGTGTATATAATGTCAATAAATTAATAACAATTCCAAGAAAAATTAAAGTTAGCGTTAACAGGCGAGAAAAATAAAACAAGTACGTTTCCAATGGTTATGCCATTTTGTGGCGAGAAAGGACAATACACGTACATACACACATAGAAGTTGATAATAATAATAAATACTAATAATAATAATAACAACTCAATTTTAGTTATTTGTATGCTAACACATCCAATATAATAATAATAATAATAATAATAATAATCAGTTCGTGTTTATCTACGTGTAGACTTATGAGCATAGATGCCAATTACAAAGTTAGCACGAGTACATAGAAATACACAAAAATAATTAAAGAACAAAATACCACACTCTGTATAAGGGCAATAAATTAATAATGATTCCAAATAATAATAATAATACAATTATTATTTATTTGCCTGCTAAATTAATAGTCCAAAGGCCAATTACAAAGTGAACACGAACAGAAAATGGAATCAAAGACAAGAAAACAGGGCAATTTGTATAATTTGGACGACGACGACCACAACAACAACAACAACAACAACAACAACAACAACATGAAATAAGCTATATTGTTTCACTTGCCAGGTACGTAAATATGTAAGTTTACATTCCAGGCTTTGCAGTGGGCTTACGCCTTGGATTTTGTGGAATGGACCTGTATTTAATCCATAAAATTGAGGTGGTGCGTCAGCCGCTGTTGCAGACCGTAAGGCTGGTCCTTACGGAGCCTGATGTCACGAGGAACCATCTCTTCATTATTGTCCATTCTTTATTCCTATTCATCTTCTTTATTTTTGATCCGCCCCTTCCTTCCCTTCACCCCATAATGCTTCTATTTTTCATGTCTCCTCTCCCTTTCATCTCTACCACTTATTCTTCCTTGCATTCTCGTCCTACTGCATATACTCTTACTCCTCTTTTTCTTCTCCTATTCATCCTTTCGTTATCTTATCCCTTCTTCCATTTCTCTGCACCTTCCTGGCCCCTCACAATTGTGTGCTCAAGGTCTGAAGTATATAGAAGTTTAGAAAACAATTTTAACAGAGGGGACAGCGAATTATATTGTAGGGTGTGGAGCCATTACTATGCGACGACCGCGAGGTACGCGAATATACCAGAGACATTTCTAGGTAACGGCTCGGTAAGCACGTTCCCGCGGCAATTAATCGACGCGCAACGGGAAACGGGGTGTTTCTACGTGCCGAGGTGTTATCTTGAAGACAAATGGGGCTACCAAGGCAGCTCAGTTTAGTACGGGAGTCTGTGAGGAGAGGACTTGAGCTCGTGAAGCTGAAGAAACTCCACTGTTAGAAGTCGTTACCAGGGAACGGCTGAGACATAGACATACACATAGCAGGCTGGAAAAAAAGGCTTAGTGGCTGCTGTAGTGATTTGTGAATTGCGGAGATTAGGGATGGTGCTGTAATTGCGTGTAGTTTCCAGTCGTGTGTATAAGTGGCCAATAAATCTATTCAGCAATCCAAACCCCGTCTATAATCACACATTATTATTATTATTATTATTATTATTATTATTATTATTATCATCTACATTTTTTACATGTGGTGGATATGGGCTAAGAAAGAGGAAGTAACAAGTNGGTAGTCGCCATACCCTACCGGTACTGGTGCTTGCTATCAGCCCCGTTCAGCCAACAAGGTCAGCCCTCGGTACCTGATGCTTCCCCCATCTACCAGAGGCATTGGAAACTACTTGGGCCGGAAACTTTTTTTGCCTAATTTAGCTCAGAGGTCTCGTAGAGACATGAGGATCTTTTACGTGCCGTAAATCTACGACACGGGACCCACGGCTTAAACTCCCTCCCGGCGGACTTGTTCCCTGAATTTTTCCGCCCTTAAAAATTACACGACCTCCGCCGGGTGGGAACGTTACCCCTAGACTACGGAGGCCGCTTATAGTCACACATACTACTGTCACTATGAAATCCCTAATACATTACCAGTTTCTCTACTTCGTTCAGTTTTTCACTCTTTGGATTAAATTTCGCTTTCTCTCTAATCTCATGAAATTTCTCTTTTAACATTGAAGTTGATGCTGTAATAATTTCAGTTTCGCTTATGGTGAGGGCACTTTCGAACAGATTGACACACAGAAACAGTCTGTTTTGTCTTGTCATCTGCGTTCGGTTCTGTAGTGTAGGAGAAAGTTCGGTTCGTCTCTGCTTGGTTAAACTCTGAAGTAAGTTTTTCAGCTTGTTTTTATGTGGTTTTTCTTCTAGCTTCTGTACTTTCATAAGGTTCGGTACGTCACGTTTAAGTTGCCATATATTACGATGGACGAGAAAGGGAAAGCATCGCCACACTTTCATGGGTTGTAGGAAATAAAATGGAAAGCTCACACAAGAAGAAATTTACCACGGCCGATGTGTGCTTGTTGCTCCGCCATGATTGTTCTTTTGCTTAACGTTGAATTAATTATAAAACCATGCCGATTCATATAGCTCATTCATTATGTTATTGTGACTGGCCTAATTTATTGCGTGAAGTTGTGTTTTCTCGTACATGTACACAGAATTCTCTGCATCCCTTCCAGGTGATCTGTGTTACCAGAAATTAGTAAAACGTTCCTAGCCCTTATCAAGAGTCGCAGAAAAGTTCGACCTTTAATAAAATTGCTGTCTCTGTCATCTGTTGGCGTTTTGTCTGAACCACTGTCGTGGGGAAACTTCTCAACGATAAATTTACATGTTCACAAACAAAAAATTCAGAGTAATATTCACCATTACGCCATTTGCAACATTAGCTCTTGAGAGCTAAAAGATGCTCGTTTCATTTTTATATTCATTGACTCATCTAACCACGTGGACGAAAAGTTAGTGCTCCTGATTGTCAGATATTTGTCACTCAGCGAAAGGTGCGATGGTCACGATGCTAGAGTTAGTTAGTTAGTTAGTTTAGGTGGTGAAGCTTCATATCTGCTGCTTTATTATGTGTTAGAATTAAGTAAAGTAAAGCTATCTAACAGGCCGTGAAGGCCCATAGGGTCGTGAGACGTTGAGGGTCCCACATTATCTAGACAATCGGCTCAAAGATGGCGGAAAGGTTGTCAGCCTTACGCGCCGGCCGCGCTTTACTCCCCAGGAAAATTATTTAATTAATTCCTGGTACTCATTTCTGTTAGAGACTGAGTCGACCCCAGGTCCATAGTGCGGCTGGAAGGATTAGGTCAATTGAAAAGAAGAAAATGCCATGACCTGCTTGTAGCATAGCCCCTCAGCCAACTACGCTACCGCGTTCCCCATTATCTGTTAGAAGTGTTACAGAAATTAGATCTCCTTGAAAAGTTATTGCAGTAACAGCAGATAATACCAATACGAATTTTGGTGGTAAGAAGAGGAAAGGGAAGACTAACGTGTACTACAAACTGCTAGAAAAAACATCAAACAACTTGATTGGTGTTGGTTGTTTTGCACATGTGGTGCAGACTGCTTACCTGTTGATCTTCAATTAACAATTAACAAGATTTATCAGCATTTCCACATTTATTCTGTACGAGTTGAGGAACTGAAATTATTTTGTGAATTCACTGAAACAGAGTATAAAACTGCTTTGGGTCATAGCAAGACAAGATGGCTCCCTCTTACCTGCAGTACAGAGAATTATTGATATTTTCCCTGCAATCCAATCTTGCTTCCTTTCCTTTGAGATGTGTCAAGTCAGCCTTCACAGTTTCCTTGATCAGCCACTTTTATTCACTCTCTTACATTTCCTTGCCAGCCAATTAGAAACATTCTGCCATAACATCAAATACGTATATTGAAAAGCAAGATATCACAATATTTGAAATGAATGAAATTAGCAGACTGTTAAACAAGTTAAATTGTAAGAAGAGATTTTTTTACAACGGCTCCGAGAGATCTGCTGCAAGAACTAGAAAAAGAGGGACATATAACCATTGACAGGTTTAATAACTATGCAGAACACTTCTATGATACCTGCATAGAATATTATTTAGGAACTGTGTTTGTCGTTTCTTATGCCTCTTCAGCCTATGGATTGGATCAATTTGACGGGAAAGATGACTCGGAAGAATGGAAGAATGTACAAGTTAACCATGTTTTTTATGAAGACTGTGGTACCTGATTTGTCGCTGAATGATAACTTGTTTGATGTGTTTTCATATGTACAAAAATATTATGAAAGCGAATTGGAAGTGTGGAATGAAGAAATGACCAAAATATTACTGAAAAATGGTTAGAGGTGTTGACCCATTTTACAAAGGAGAACATAAACGCTCTTAACATTAAATGCATAATTATTTTTTGTTAGCAGTGCCAGGATCAGCTGCACCAACTGTTCATGTTTCCTCCATAATAAATGATTTATGGTCGGAAGAAAAAACATACTTAAAATAGGAACAGTGAAATCCTTAATCATTGTGAAGATCCACTTTAAAATTTCTCTTGTTTAGAATTTTTTCCCCAAATATCGAAAGGAAAAGTGTTTCTGGAACAGGTTAACAGATCTGATAAATATTCACGTGAATCTGGGAGAGCTTTCTCACAGTAAGAGCGAGATTTTATTTTTGTGTAATGTTTTTTTTAAGTACCGTGTTTCTAAATTAATAATTTTGAACTGATTTTTATATGTTTAGTATATGATGCATTATTGATTTTGGTTTTCATTTTTATTGTGTAAATATTTTACCAAATGTTCCGGTTTTTAGGGGAAAATGGAAATGTTCCGTTAAAAAAACATTATGGGAACCTTATTATAGGGATGAACATGATCAGGCACAAATGAAAGTAAATAAAACATTATAATGTTGGCAGCCTTGCAGGATAATGCTGCACACTTAATATGTTTGTGTATTATTATTATTATTATTATTATTATTATTATTATTAGAGGGGGTGAGTTTCCCCATGCACCGCGACTAATAGTCTATTGTACCTCCCCCTTTGATATTCTACCAGTCGCCATATCCTACCGGTACTGATGCGTGCTATCAGCCCCATTCAGTCAACGAGTTCGGCCCTCGGTACCTGATACTTCCCCCATCTACCAGACGCATTGGAAACTACTTGGGCCGGAAACTTTTTGCCTAATTTAGCTCAGAGGTCTCCTAGAGACATGAGGATCTTTTTTTTTTCCTGGCACTACAGCCCTAGTGGACCTAGGCCTACCTCCATGAACTTCTCCGTTCACTCGGTTTTTCTAGATCTTACACATACGGTAGGACTCCTTGGGCGGGTGATCAGCTCGTCGCAAGGCCTCTACCTGTAGACAAACACAGAAAAACGCACACAAACATCCATGCCCTGAGTGGGATTCGAACCCACGATCTCGGCTTCCTAGCGAGCGAAGACATGCCTTAGACCGCTCGGCTACCGTGACCGGCATGAGGATCTTTTACGTTCCGTAAATCTGCGACACGAGACCCACGGCTTAAAGTCCCGCCCGGAGGACTTGTTCCTTGAATTTTTCCGCCCCTAAAAATTTTGCTTCATATCCCAAAAATCCGTGTTAGTATCGATGAGACCCCATTTACGCCGCAAATTCCACTAACGTGGCTTAAGTACACACTAAAAACATAGCGCGTACCCTAAAGGCGCGTCCGCATTACTCGTGCTCGTGCTCGTGCTCGTCGGGAGACTCGTCTGGCTTTTACTTGTACTCGTAAATCTTCGTCCACACTACTTCAGTTGCTCGCCAGGCTTCGGCGCGTGATGATCCGTTTATTTACTCGTAGTGTGCATAGGTTGTAGTCGTATTTTAATTTATTGGCTATAGTGTTTAAATAAAAAAAAAATAAAATTTGCTTGTCTCGTGACTTGTCATATCGTCCACATTACTCGCGAGCATAGCGAGTCACACGAGCACGAGGTATGTGAACGCGCCTTAAGACGTAGGCCAAATAGCAATCACATACTACGAGGCAGAAACTGTGTGATCTCACCGTGGTCACTCTTCTTTCGTCGTTGACTCAGGCTGCAGCTGTCGCCAGTTGCGCATGTGCGAGCATAGCGTGTTTACTATTCAGAAAGTGTGTTTATTTTGGAACATTGTTTCGCATAATAACCGTTTGCTGCTGTTCTCGAAGCATTAAGCAGTGTGTACACTGACAAAGACGTGCCAGATAAGGCTACATTCGTGTCTCTTGTAAGTTTGCATATGCTGTCGCAGATTGTAAACAAGAAATAAATATGGTGTGAGATTTGAGGTCCTCACGGCATTAACTACGAACAGTACTTTTTGTAGAATGTGACGCCATATTGTCGCGTTGAAAGTTATCGGCGTTCAGCAGGAATTCACTTCCACCGTCTTGAGGGTCGAAAAATAAGCCGTGTAAGCAAGTAAGTGAGCAACAAGCAAAGCTGCTTGTTCAGCTTATGTTTCGACCCTGAAGATTACAGGCAATACATCCTCCGAAACGGCGATATACCATACTGTACAGCCACACAATCCAGAAGATCGTGTTTATCGGACATGCCTCAGTTTTCCATGTGTGTATTGATGATAAAAAAAGAACTGCGTGGCGTGTAGTCCGTAAGCGAACTATACCGACCGAGCGACCGCCGCTTGTCGACAAAGTTAGTGCCAACTTTAGTGGATAGAGGATGTCGCGTGTTCAGCACAACGGTTCCCAACGTCCGTTAATCTCGGTTTTCTAGACTGGAGCCGCTATTTCCTTGAAATAGCTCCTCATTCTCACGAGGCTGAGTGGACCCCGTTCCAGACTTCTCAGAAAATCTGGTAGCGTCGGGAATGGAACCCAGGACCTCTGGATCCCTAGACAGGAATTCCGACTACTAGACCACAGAGACGGTCCAGCGATAATAATACTTTATCTTAACTGGAAGTTCAGCTTTCAGACAGAAGTTAAAAGAAATAGTCAATTCTATGGGTTAATTTATATTCTGGACTTCAGAATGTTGTTAGTTAAACTTGTGGGTCTGTTCGTAACTCATGGGTGAATACCCTTTTGACATGTAATCCGCAGGTGACATGTGTCAGGAAAGAATCAGAAACACTGCCTTGTGTTCTGAATTCATTTTCATAAGCAAACGTCCGAGTACAAGTGTTTACGGGTACGTTTCGTTTAACTTTGTCCTCGTGCAAAGTTGATTAGGAAACAAGTCCTGAAGGTGCTTCCGGTGCTGTGTTTGCGTGATGAGTTATTTGTTCTTCAAACGTGCGAAGGTAGTAAAGTTAGCAAAGAACAGGACGTGTTAAAAATATGCACGTTTTATACATGTACACAGATTGAAATTCGTTGTAATGTTTGGTGGTATTATATGGACAAACATGTTCTGTGGAAAAAGCACGCAAGTCACGAATTTTATTGATGATTACAGCTAGATTCATGATTAGGATCATTCTTGAGAAGCAGACATGCTTACAGAATCAGGAATTTCCCCAAACCTTTAATGGCATGTGAAGGTTCATTGCCGTTTTCATCAGAGCGAACACCAGGTCACTGTCCGGAGTCGGATTAATCCAATCAGCATCTTCGCATCCCACTTCTTTCACACCAATTTTAATATTACTGACTGCAACTTTGGTCGCCTGGATAGCGCAGTCGGTATGGCCTACTGGCTGGGCTGCGGGGGTTCGATTCCCGTCAAGGGCAAGAGATTTTTCTCTTCTCAGCGTTTAAACCGGCACTGGGGCCCACCCTACCTCATATACAGTGGTTACAGAGGTCCGTTTACTCGGGGGTAAAGCAGTAGGGGCGTGAAGCTACCACGCACCTTCCTCTGGTGCCGAGGTCAAGAATAGTGGAGCCTATACATTTACTCTCCAATTCGTCTTCATGGCGTACTGGTTAATTAACTAAGCACGGGGACAACTTTACCTTCCTACCTGACTAGCAACTTCGTCAAACACCTTTTTTTCTAATTGTTGAATTTGTGGTTCTTACTGCTATGAATATGAAGTGCACAGCCATATAGTTTGGAGACAGACTGACGTTTCGGAGGAATATATCGCCTCCATCTTCAGGGTCGAAGAGCAAGTCAGGCAGGAAAGCAGCAGAAATAAGCCTCTAGCTGAGCTCAGCTCAACAATTACCGAGACTGTACTCGAGTAGGTCACAGTTATCTTCTAAATTCTTTCCAATCCATAATTCATTAGTCCTGCAATTCAACGCTGTGTGCTGTGTAGTTTAGAGACTAACAGCGTCGTAACGCAACCCACACAAAATCCTCGACCAGATTATCAGCTATGTGATTCGATTTATCATAGTCCCCCCCCCCACACACACACACACACGTAATTGCTGGAATGAAGGTAAAAGGTAGAGCTATCCCCTGTAACAGGCCGCGAAGGCCCATAGGGTTGTGAGACGTCGAGGCTCCCACATTTTCTCTGGACAGTCGGCTCGCAGATGGCGGTAAGGTTATCAGCCTTACGCTCCGGCTACCCTTTGCCCCCCAGGAAGATTCCTGGTACTCATTTCTGTTACAGGCTTAGTCGACCCCAGGGCCATAATGCGACTGGAAGGTTTAGGCCGTTTGAAAAGAATCCACTTCGTCGGGCTCGAATCCGCGACCTTCTGGCTTGTGGCATAGTGCCTCAACCAACTACGCTACCGCGTGCCCCATTGTGCCTTAGCATATGACATCCCCTTTTACATACTGACCATTAATGATCATTTCCCATCTTATTTGAACTCTTCACTTAGGGATATATTCAATCATTCATCAATGGTTCTACATCCCTTTGTTGGGGCTTTGGCCTTTTCTTCAGTTTCTTATTTTTTTCCTGAAGACGGTAGCACTCCTTGGACGAGTGATAAGCCCGTCGCAAGGCCGCCACCTACACACAGAGCAACACAAACACAGAATAACGCACACACAGATATCCATGCCTTGAGTGGGATTCGAACCCACGATCCAAGCTTTCGAGCGCGCGGCCACCGTGATCGGCACTTGAAGATGTATAGGAGATACAGTCTTAGGCAAAAATGGCTTATATTCCAATTTAAAGAATATCTGCACTTTTGATGTCTTAAGTAAAGTGAGAAGCGGCGACGTAGGTGATTGTTAGAATCCTAAATTTTAATGTGGGAATATTTTTTATTCTGTCGCTTTTTTGGATACGTTTAATTTTTGTATCACTCATTGTTACAAAACTTTTGAAGGTGAATGCCCTCTGAATCGAACCTGACAAAAAAAATGTCGAATTTGAATTATATTTTACGCAAAGTAGTAAATCACGTTTTAATATAAATACACTGGTTGTTATTTATCATATTTATGAAAACTATTAATTTAATTGTATTCATTCCGTTTTTTGAAATATTCTTTGAGAAGAATTAAACTTGACAACACTGTAGTTGTCCATAAGTTGGCTGCCTTGCTCAGTTCAGTGGTCCCACATGAGCGGACCAACGTCACAACTGAAGCTTTAGTTGACGCGTTGCACAGTTGTAGGTTAATCATAGCTACATTTCTCTTTACGTTGCCAAAAGCAACTTGTCGTAGAGAGGAAGAACAGCGAGTACAGGTACGCGTGAGAACATACGAACTACTGTAACCTCGCTATTGTTTCTGCTGCGTTATTTTATAACTGTTTCCAATGTTGCCGAACTTCTACAGTGAATAGCTTGCAAATCGAGTAAAAATCAAAGTTTCAATATGTTATTATTAATTTCTCCTGAACTCTTTACTGAATGTAAGTGTAATTTTTCAGCATTATCCCGAAAGGCTGAAATTACAAGTGTAAATATTTTTAAACTCTTGGTACCATTTTTTATGCTGCTACTGTATGGTGATCCAGAGTTAAAATGAAAACAAGCCAGTCAACGTAGCAAATTGCAAGGGACGGCCTGCTTGGGAATTACAGGAGCAATGAGAACAGCTCCAACAGCTGCAACTGAAGTCCTCCTTGGACTCCCCTCCCTACACCTGTAGGTGGAAGCGGAGTCTTACGTAGAAAATTACAGACTTCGTTGCAGTGATCAATTGAAACCCAAATCCGAAGGTTTTAGACATGCATACATGACTCAGGACATGAAGAAATAACTCGTTATACAGATGTGGTCTGATGAAATGATGCTGAGACAAGCCTATGATAAACCCTTCATAAATAGATGCCCTGATAGATGTGAATGGAAAGAGGGCTTTCACCCCCACAGAAAGGGGGTACTAATCTGGTACGCACATGGTTCCTAAATAAGTAAAGGCACTGGAACTGCGGTGTGTTACCGTGCTAAAAAGTAAACAAAAGTAAAGCTATCCCAGTAACAGGCCATGAAGGCCCATAGGGTTGTGAGACGTTGAGGGTCCCACATTATCTAGACAATCGGCTCAAAGATGGCGGAAAGGTTGTCAGCCTTACGCGCCGGCCGCGCTTTACTCCCCAGGAAAATTATTTAATTAATTCCTGGTACTCATTTCTGTTGCCGATCACGATAGCCGAGCGGTCTAAGGCATGTACTGTGTTCGCTCGCTTGGAAACCGGGATCGTGGGTTCGAATCCAACTCAGGGCATGGATGTTTAGATTGTGTGTGCGTTTTTCTGTGTTTGTGTACAGGTAGAGGCCTTGCGACGAGCTGATCACCCGCCCAAGGAGTCCTACCGAATGTGTAAGATCTAGAAAAACCGAGTGAACGGAGAAGTTCATGGAGGGCCCACTCGGGCTGTAGTGCCAAGAAAAAAAAAACTCATTTCTGTTAGAGGCTGAGTCAACCCCAGGGCCATAGTGCGGCTGGAAGGATTAGATCAATTGATAAAGATCCAATGACCTCATCGTGACTTGAACCCGCGACATTCCGGCTTGTAGCATAGTGCCTCAACCAACTACGCTACCGCGTGCCCCCGTGTTGCCATGGTACAAGGCGGACAGTCTTGGACAGTACAAAACAGTATTCCAAGCAGAAGTGTACGCCATTAAGGCATGCACAGTTGACAGTCTAGGTAGGAACTATAAAAATAGAAATATCTGTATTTTATCAGACTCTCACCTCAAAACTGGTCTGGAACTGCCACCAATCCCTCACACAACTGGCCAAACATAACAGAGTTCAGCTGATATGAGCGCCAGGACATGAGGGTAATGTTGGTAATGAAACGACAGGTCAGTTGGCAAGAACAGGGTCTGAACGTCTGTCCAGAGGACCTGAACCAGCTTGCGGCATCTCAGTTGGAGTTGCCAAGAAAACGGTCAGGGACTGGACAGATATACATCAGAGATAACATTTGGAATCCTTGACCGGACTCAGACAAGCAGAGGACCATAAAGTAGGGCCCTCTGCCAGAAGAAATTAAACAGAGACAAATTAAGATGGGTTATAGGACTATTTACAGGACACTGCCACCTAAAAGAACACATTTTCAAACTAAGACTGACAGATGACCCATCCTATGAGAGGTGCCCGCAAGAAGATGAATCAGCCACACATATCCTATGTGACTGTGAGGCCATTGCTTGTTTAAGGTTTCGTCACCTGGGCCAGTTCTTTATGGAACCAAGTTACCATTATGACACCCTCATAAATGATGTCCTAATTTCATTCATTCATTCATTCATAAAGGATTAACCGAAAAAGGGAAGCACAACACACCATTGAAGGTCGGAGTGCGAGGGCCGGATTTTATGGCCCACCCCTTATGCATCCATTCATACTACTTTTACATGTTTTCCATCTACTTTAGTATACGGGGTGCCGAACTTCATTAAGAGCACGTGTAAATTTAATGCAAACTAAAAGTGCAGTAACTTTTGAACGAGTCGGTGAATTGAATCCAAGATTTTTTAGGGATTTCAGAATAAAATAACGAACAATCTGTACAATTTGTATCCATTTTGTGTCAGGTTTAAGTATCTTCTCCACATGGGCCGCGCCATAGCACAAGCGGTTAGTCGCTGGCTTCCCACCGCGGCGGCCCGGGTTCGATCCCTGGTCTGGTCAAATGGGATTTATGGTAGACAAAGTGGCGCTGGGGCGGGTTTTCTTCGAGTACTTTGGTTTCCGCTGCCAATCCTCATTCCACCAAATTCTGCATCATAATAATCACCCGGGACAGGCTACAATAGGCCAGTCAGTGGCCACCGTACCGACTGGACCCAGTTGGACTCCACCCCCCACCAAGCGAATCTCCTCCACATCCTTAAAACATCACACTGAATTAACTTAAGGAGCGCCAGTGTCGTGTCGGTTGGCCGTCGGGAAAGTATATGTTGCTGTCTCGTTACCAGAGTGCAGGGCAGAATCACAGCATAAATATAGCCAACAGATCCTTTGAAAATGGGGCACAGTTCATATATTTGGGAACGACAGTGACAGATGAAAATGTGACTCACGAGGAAATTAAGAGCAGATCAAATTTGAGGACTTCTTGCTGTCTTCTCATAAGCTATGGGGAAACGTAAAAATAAGAATATTAAAAACTAGTTCTGTATGGGTGTGAAATTTAGTCCCTGACATTAAGAGAAGATCATAGGTGATTGAGAACAGGGTGCTGGGGAGAATATTTTGGCTGAAGAGGAATGAAGCGACAGGAGGTTGGGGGAAAATGCATAATGTGGTGCATCTTGTAATCTTCCATGTAGAATGATCAAATCAAATGAGATAGGAAGGGCATGTAGCACTTACGTATTGGTAGGAAAGCCAGAAAGAAAGAGAACAGTAAGAATACCTAGACGTAGGTGGGAGGATAATATTAAAATAGATCTTAGAGAAAGAGGATAGAGTGGTATGGACTGAATTGATGTGTTTTAGGATAGGGAAAAGAGGAGGGCTGTTGTGAACAATGTAATGAACCTTCGAATTCCATAAAATGTTGGGAAATATTTTGTGTAGCCGAGTGACTGGCAGCTTAACTCAGTTCCATGGAGTCATCTGATCGCTGGATGTTTACGGTTCATCCTGAACGACCATATTAATACGGTATTTGAATGTCAGATGGATTCTGACCCATTCGCTCGATATTAGTGCCCATTTCAACTCTGATTTCTTTGTGAGCCCATCTGTCCATCCAGTTTAGTTAACTGTTGGCAAGCCTTGTGGCTAGACGCGAAACAGCGCGTTTCCTATGTCTCTCTGACAGTGCCTAAAAATAGTATACGTTGTCTTTTTTTTTTCGCAGCAAACTGTTCGTCATTGTCTCTGTAAGATCCACAGGAAATTCTGTGCCATGTATAAATAATTTGATTTTTTCCCTGCGTGAGTGAGCTGCGTTGTTTATCCTCGGGACATTTCTGCACGCACGCGGTTTCTGAGATATGTTTAGTTTCATTCCTGAAGGTCGTTCGCTTTGATCTTGTGACGAGCCAAAGCATTCTCCTTGAACTTGTTTGTTACAGAATATCGTAAAGTCAGGAGTTGAAGGGCGGACAAGTTACACGATTACCGCCCGTGCGCTGTTTCTCAAAATGAAACGAGGGTGATGAATTTATCTATCACGTTTGCGAATTTCTGGCACTGTTTTCTTTTCGAAGATTTCTGCGTTTTAGGATGTGACGCTTCGTTGATATTTACCAATAATTCGGAAGAATATGTAGCCTCTATCTTCAGAGTAGAAGAGTGGTGAGGAAGACATGTTTATCCGGAACGTCAGTGAACATTTACATGGCGTCACATTCCAGAAAACGATTAATCTTCATAGTAATTACGTCACAACCTCAAAAGAAATTCTATATAAAAAGAAAGCTTTGAGGGTGTCACATTTATCATTACGCAGTTATGGGTTAGCATTAACAAGGTACACGAACGTGTCTTTTGTTTCAGAGTATCGTGTCTACTCTGCTAGAATTTTCATATGTATTTTGATGAGGATACATGGAAAGTGGTATGCTATATAAAGGTGGCGGTGCTGTATCGTATAAAGGAGAGAGTTTGCGGTTGATTATTTGTGTTTATTGTTAGTGGGAGATTGCATTAAACGTCGGCCTCGACAGATTATCCGGTATTATGTAGTGCTATGAACATTTATAATTTTTATTATTTATTTTATGTATTTATTGGTGCAACAGGAAGTAGGGGTCGCGTGAATGACGTGACAGTATTTTATTGTTAATTTTAACCAAAGTCTGGTCTAAGTTTTGTCTAGTTTGTGAATTCAGTAGGAACTAACTTGTACGAAAGCGGCCTCCGTAGTCTAGGGGTAACGTTCCCACCTCATGACTCAAGGTACGTGGGTTCAAACCCGGCGGAGGTCGTGGAATTTTTAAGGGCGGAAAAATTCAGGGAACAAGTCCTCCGGGAGGGACTTTAAGCCGTGGGTCCCGTGTCGTAGCTTTACGGCACGTAAAAGAACCTCATGTCCAAAGGGGACCACTGAGCCAAATTCAGGACATTTCCCGCCCAACAGTAGTCTCTAACCCCTCTGGTAGATGGGGGAAGCATCGAGATACCGCTGAGCCAGTAGAGGCCGAACTCGCTGGCTGAGTCGGGACTGATGGCACGCACCAGTACCGGTAGGGAATAGAGACTGGTAGAATATCATAGGGGAACACACAATGGACCAACAGTTGGTCTAAGTGCATGGGGAAACCCACCCTCTCCAATACAATACAATACAACTTGTACGAACCATTTATATAATTTGGAATGTTAACGTTGCAATTTTGTAACAGTATGTTAGAACCTTGCAGCACCTGAAGATTTCCCATTTGAGATCGAAACATGTGGTGTGCTATATAAATAAATAATAAAGTATTGTTGCGTTGATGGTAACAATTACTGTATATGCGCAACAGAATGCAATCCTTAAAGATATTATGTAGGGCTGGAAGGGAACGAGGAAGAAAGCAGGGAAAGCTTGTATAAATGATGGGACTTGTCGATGAATTATCAACAGATGCTACACAAGTCTCGTGTTCCCTGGAAGAGTGTCGTACTATCATGGTCTCCGTTCCTCTCGGTGCTTCACAAGTACGTGTAAACGAACATACAGAGAGAGGGCGGTCGTGTACGTGAAGGGAGGCAGAGTGGGTCTGTACCAGCCAAGAGCACGGCCGGCACACGGTACCGTAGTTGGTTAGGCATTGTGACACAAGCCGGAAGGTCGCGGGTTATATTCCCGATGAGGTCGTTGGATTTTGACTTGATCCTTCCAGCCGCAATATGGCATTGGGGTCGACTCAGCCTCTAACAAAAATGAGTATCAGGAATCTTCCTGGGGGGTAAAGGAGGGCCGGCGCGTAAGGCTGACAATCTTACCGCCTTCTGTGAGCCGATTTTATACAAAATGTGGGAGCCTCGACGTCTCATTTTCTTCCATGGCCTGTTACAGGGATAGCTTTCCAACCAGTCGACATTACGCACAGCGCATGATCAGTGTTATCTTCTGCCAAGTTATTTCTGGGTTTTTAAACTTTCTGAGATTCGTGTATGCCCCCGTACATGTCGAAATAAAAAGAAGTAACTCCATAGAGCTGAGTTCTTTTTGAGAAGCCACCAGTCGCAAGGTTTTATGGAAGCCTGAGGTTTATTATCTTGTTCACAAGCGCCCTTCCACTGGTCCCTATCATGAGCCAGATGAATCCATTCCACAGTACGATCCTGTTCCACTCCATTTTCCTCCATACTTCTTGGCCTTTCTAGTGTCTTTCCTTCTTGTTTTCCTATCAGAACACAATATGCATTCCTCTTCTCTCCGTGCGTGCTACATGTCCTGTAAATCTCGTGACTTCATCATTTTAATTATATTTGGTAAAGAGTACAAGAATAAATGTGTTCGTGCTGTTTGTTAGTATTGTAATTCAGGTAATGCCCCCCCCCAGAGCGTCTGTTAGTTTGACATCTTAACATTGCTGAAATTCCATTCGTTCGTCTTTGGTTGTGAAGCTGTTGCAGTTTACTGCGCTCATACGCCGGCGACCGAGGTGTGATTGCCGATAGGGGCAAGTACTTAGGTTCAACACCCAAACCAGCTGTGAGGTCCGCCCTGCTTCCTGCCCCATGGGTACCGTAGCCCCTTTCCCCGTATCTGTTACGGGCGTAGCGTGAAGCTGAGTACACACTCCAGTCTAGTACCGAGGTTAAGAATGCTTTGAGTTACACCTCCTCACCTCTGTACGTCTCCAAGACTTGGTGTTTAATTAAACACAGGGACAACTGTACCTATTTCACCTTTGATCTATTCATCTTTGTATAATTGTTCTTCAGACAAATAATCAGCGTTTCTCAACGCAGCACGTAGAGAATTCGTACAGGCATGCAGAAGGAACAAGTCCTCAAGACATTTCGTTTCATTTAAACAACAGAGGAGAGAGAGGGCTAAATTCCCGTTCACACTGTACGTAATGACATCAAGAGGGAACAGACTGTCAGCGGACCGATTTAATGTTCTCAGACGTACACACTGGTCCAAAAGACAGTAATCCTAAACTATTCTCTTGTATTAACGGGGAATGTTCAGATTTAAACCTGCCAGTCAATTTGTAGAACGGTATCACAGCGTTGTGAGTTCTGTGTCGAACATTGAGGCTGTCATTTTGGACAGTTTTTGTGAACCCATTAAGTAATCACCCCCCTTTAGTCTAGTGGTCAGAGTTCCTGGCTACAGATCCAGAAATCCCGGGTTCGATTCCTGGCGCTATCAGATTTTCTGAGAAGTAGTGGGTCAGGAACGGGGTCCACTCAGCATCGTTAGGATAAGTAAGGAGCTACTTGAATGGAAAACTATCGGCTCCGGTCTAGAAAACCGAAATTGAAGGCCGTGGGGATTCGTTGCGCTGACCACGCGACACCCTCTATCCGCTAAAGTTGACACTAACTTCGCCGACAAGCGGCGGTCGCTCGGTCGGTATAGTTCGCTTGAGGACTAAAGAAACGGAGTTCGTTTCTTTGATTAGGTAATCAAGAAATTTGTAATGTATTTTAGTGTATATTTTACTGACGAATTAATGGACTTTTCGGCTACTTGTATCTTAATAAGTATGTTAATATCATACATACGTCATCGACAGTGGCCAACACTGGCAGGTGTCTGCCTACAAAGATGTGTCGCTACGTGTCGGCTATAGTGAGACGTGTAGGTCACGTGATGAATCAGTTTTACGTTCAGATTCAGATTATGATAGCTAATAAAATCTAATACTATGAAGTCCGATGCAATTCAGTTTTAAGTAAGAAACATTTTATACTCGCCTTGTGTTTTATATGTATTCCGTCACCAGTTGTATATACGTGAAGATTCGCCTGATGAAACATGTTGTGAGTGAATCGCTAAAAACAGCTCTTTCTATGAGAGTAACCCCTATGTTTTTAATTGTTTCGAGATTTAATTTATGTACAATTTCATGTACAGAACTTTGTATATAACGGATTCTTATCGAATTCTCATTCAGCGAACTTCAGTTATATTTATGAATATATTTAATGTCGTGTGTAGTGTATTTGTATAATATTGTAACGTGGATGGCCAGAGCGTTGCTAAGCAACGGCTTGGTAAACAAACTTCAAGAGTAGCGAAACTTTTCTATGCGGTCCGCCCCGAGCAAGTGATTGTGGCCTGATTTCAGGTAATATTCTGACTTTTTGATGAAGAGACTGAGAAAACCACGAAAATTCTGAAGTCATAACGGTGCCAGCCGAGATCCGAAGGCAGGTGGAAAGCGTTACCGCCTGAGCCAACGTGATCGGTGCTTATGGTATCAGCGTTAGTAATTTTCCCGTCGTTGAAGATAATTTTCAAATGGATCTGAGGTTATCACAGCGGTGGTTTACAAGAGTTCTGACTACTGGTACATAACGTCTTGTAGTCCGTTGGAAGTCAGTCGAAGTTTCCGAGGAACATGTCGCCTATATCTACAGGGTAGAAGAATAAGCCAATAAAAAATCAGCGTGAAGCAGGTAGCGAGACTTATTGCTCTCCCTGAAATTAGGCTGTTCCTCTGAAACGTCGTTTCACTTTCAGCGGAATACACGGCGTTATATCCCGGAAGGTACGACTCTTCGATCTCAAAATGGTTTATTATCACGAATATGGCATTCTCTCAAATTCCCTTGTTTCTACACCGCCGTCTGTTCTGCGCAGGTGTGGGCGTGAATGTCATGAAATGGCGGAGAAACAGTGTCCGTCATTGGGCCTGAGGACACGCCGTGTTGTCGCGAAGTGACAGCGGACATACACTTCTGCTTTTACTCATTCATAAACGTCAGTGAACCAGAACGTCACCCGTCTGAAAACACAAACGCTTTTGAAGTATAAACAGTATATAAATACACGCTCGCTTACTTTATACATCGTCCAATAGTAAAGTTCCTTACAAAGTAGAAAGCTATTTTATAGCTACAAAGGCGAATACATCGCTCCCACAACATTCGCAAAAATAATACACGAACATTTATTTCATTTGACGTGTTATTTTATTTAAACTGCAAATGAGCTTTTACCCGGTGGCAGTGATACTACAATAAGATACAACACGCAAATAACACACATCACACAAAATAACACACCACACTCAAAACACAGCACACAAAACTACATAAGCAATAAAGGACACACTACACAGAATGAATACAATGCAAATGCGATTTACAACTACAATTAAATAAATAAAGTAAAATAATATTTGTTAAAAATAAGTATTGTATTTGGTTGAGGGCCTATGCTACAAGCCGGAAGGTCTCGGGTTCAAGTCCCGATGAGGTCGTTGGATTTTTTCAATTGACCTAATCCTTCCAGCCGCACTATGGCCCTGGGGTCGACTCAGCCCCTAACAGAAATGAGTACCAGGAATTAATTAAATAATTTTCCTGGGGAGTAAAGCACGGCCGGCGCATAAGGCTGACAACCTTACCGCCATCTTTGAGCCGACTGTCTAGATAATGTGGGACCCTCAACGTCTCACAACCCTATGGGCCTGTTACAGGGATAGCTTTACTTTTACTAAGTGTTCCATAGTCTAAACACTAACAGTAATGAAGTACGTAATGTCACGTTCTGATGCACCCACATTTCACCATGACCTTCCCTCACTCAACTTCACTCCACTTCGCTGCATTTTCAGATGATTTCTCCCACACCTTCATTTCGACTTATTTATTACTTTTCTAACGCTTTTCCTAAAGTTACTTGATTTTCAGGAGAGAGTCCCTAAAGCATTGTTTACTCAAAGAGAATAATTTTATTGAGATCCGGGATAGGTCAGTCGTATAGCAACAAGCCACGGGCTAGACGTCGGGGTTTCATTTCCGTCAGATGAGAGATTTTCCTCTGAAGCCAACCCAGACCCCTATCCAATGGTTACCGAGGTAGGTTCCCCCGGAAGTAAAGTGAAGTTGCCAACTCACCTCCATGAAATGTGGAGGTCAAGAGCAGTGGAGCTATATCTCCACTCTCCCATACGTCTGTATGATGTGATGCTTAATGAATTAAGCACAGTGACAGATTTTCCTTATTTTACTTTTGCCTTTTTTTATTGCTAGTGGGGTGGGACTAAGTCCCTTGTACTGCAGCCACTTCTGGCCTATTGTACCAGCCCCAGATGATAGGCGAGGGTGATTGTGGAGCAGTTGGTGGAATGAAGATTGGCAGCGGAAACCGAAGTACGCGGAGGAAACCTGCTCCAGCGCCACTTTGTCCACCACAAATCCCACTTCACCAGACCCGGGATCGAACCCGGTCCGCCGCGATGGGAAGCCAGCAACTAACCGCTTGAGCTATGGCGCGGCCTTACTTTCACCTTAGTACAATTTTATTGTAGATTTGAGGTTCTCACAGCGGAGACTCTGAAGAGTCCGGTAGAGGTTCTTGGACGTTTCGGAGGAACGTGCTACCTCTCTTTTGAGAGTCGAAGAGTAAGATTAACAAACAGCCAACAAGAAGCAGGCAGCAGCAGCAGCCAGTGGTTACGTGCTTCACTTACTCTTCAACCTTGAAGATAGAAGCAGTATGTATGTAGTTACGGTCTTGTTTTTGTGGGGCGCCCTCTTCCTTGCCAGCGCAGTCTTCCTAGTGTCCGAGTCCCCTAGTACTCGCGACCATATTTTACTGTCTCAGATTTGAGACTTCCCTTTTCGCGGACCCCTACGACTCGGAGGGTCACGTTGCAGGTATTCGACCCCGGCTGAACCGACTTTGTCCCTAATAACATCTGGGCACGGAGGACGTTAGAAAACCCCCGTTTCCATTGTTGTAGTCAAACTGTTGCATTATTAAGAATGTGCTGCCTAGCAACGGGAACTTGTTTACCGAGCCGTTGCCCAGAAACCGTCGCTATTTACTGTGTCACCACTTAGCTACGGGTCTGTATGGTACAGTGTGTTTAGTTAGGAAAATCCGCGCTGTATGACGCAGTAGTAATGTGAGAAATGGGCATAATTGACGACAAATTAATGCTGATGAGTTTCATTTCTCACTTTCGGTTCCCCATGTCCGAGTTTGAATGGTTTACAGTTCCCAGAGGGACTTTGTCTGTTCCCCTACGGATATTATCGTCTCGCGTAACACAATGTATATGTAAAGAGTTCGTGGTGGACAGGTTTGCGCTCATGAAGGGCATATGAAAATTCATTACTAAATAACTATGCAGTTGAAGACCGTGTTATGGCCCAAATTTGAGATTGAAGAGGGTATGGTATTACCCAAAAGCTAGAGACTTGCGAAAAGAGTTTCGCAGCTATTGCCGTAAATTGTAAACACCGGGACTGGCAACTAGGTTAAGAATGTGACTGCACAGCAGGTCTCTGTAATCATAGAGCAATAGCTTACCTCACTCGTACACTGGATTAATCGAGAGAGACCGCATACACAGCAATAAGACGCAAGGGGTCCGCCCACAACCACCCATGAGAGCCAATGAGGAGGTTATTATGAGGATTGAGGGCACTGAGGGGGAGTCACCTACCCTCTGTCGTCTACGCTGAATCAGCGAAAGAAAACGATAAATTAGGGAACTTCGGGGGATTTGGAGCATGTTCTATCACATAATATTCGGTTGTCAGCCGAAGGCTCTCTTCAACATGGGTACGACCAGCGGAGGTAGTGGGCCGGCATCTTGTACGTCACGTAAGTTTGTTTACGCATAATAGCCATGCTGATTGATAATATCGTTGTTTAATAGTAGTGGCGATAACAGTGTCGTTGAGCTATTTGAATGCGCAATCTCCAGTGTACCCAGTGAGCCCGTAGGGGAGGATACCAGGAACATGTAAGAGCCTAGGATAGTAGTCAGGCAATCAGTGATTTATAGTATACAGGGTGTCCCAGGAGGAATGGACCAAACTTCGGGAGGGTGTTCCTTATGTTAAAGTATGCCGATATAACCCAAAACACCTATGTCCAAAGTTGAACGGTTACGGAGATAATGGCCCGAGAAAAGTGTGGTCTTCTTGCAGGTCCACGCACTGTGGACAGTCAGCTGTGACTGTTATCTGTTTGTACTTGAGTGTGGTGATGTCAC
>NW_019740663.1:318472-367609 GCF_002891405.2 Cryptotermes secundus
GCATGGCCCATTAGATGAGTCCGAGAGAGAGAGAGAGAGGCTCCAGGCCTCCACCCCTGAAGGGGGAGAACGTAAAGAAGCAGAACGAGTAGTAAAGACTCTATGTAGTCCAGAGTGAAGGACAGTCTTTGTAATATGTAAATAATGTAAATCATATATATATAATGTAAATAGACAGCTAGAATAGATAGGATAGGATGTACCGGGAGTGTAATTTATATCTAGAATCAACTTTCCCACCTCCAATCCCGATAATCCTGACCAAAGCGAGGGTTGATCTGACACAGGAGCAGTGGCAGCCGAAGACAAGGAAAGACAACAGGGATAGGTACCTGCCACACCGGCAGAGTGGAGTAGCCTAGATACAAACGCCCCTTAAGATATAATGATAAAGTGTAATAATAAAGTATTAAGTCGCTACCTGTAAACTACGGGAGGAGTGGTCAAGAAGGGGCACGACTATATGTCAGGGAGTAGTCCCCACGATTGAAAGGACATGAATAGAAGGTGGCAGCTTTTACCGAGAAGGAAACCCCAAACAGGAGAATCCTAGCTAAGGGTGAGCTAGGATGATTGTGATAACTCCTGACAGCATAAGCTGAGGTGGCAAGGAGGGGGACCTGCACACCCCCGACGGCACGACGTTACCAGTGGTACCAGTTTACGACATGACCAGTGGAGGCGAGGAGGGATAACTCCACGCCCCCCCTACTTGCGGCGTTACAGTGGTAGCAGAGGAGGTTGACTCCACGCCCCCCCCCTACGCTAGGGCATTACAGACCGCCTCTGTGGTCTAGTGGTCAGAGTTCCCGGCTACAGATCCAGAGGTCCGGTTTCGATTCCCGGCGCTGCCAACATTTATGAGAAGTAGTGGGTCTGGAACGCGGTCCATTCAGCCTTGTGAGGATATTTAAGGAGCTCTTTCAAGGAAATAGCGGCTCCGGTCTAGAAAACCGAAATTGACAGCCGTCTGGATTCGTTGCGCTGACCACGTGACACCCTATATCCGCCAAAGTTGGCACTAACCTCACCGACAAGCGGCGGTCGCTCGGTCAGTATAGCTCGCTCGTGGACTGAAACCATGGAGTCTGTTTTGTTATATGCAGTTGAATCCTTATTGATAAGCTACCACTCGCTCAGCTACTCAAGAATTTCCCAACATTTTATGGAACCTGAATGTTCATGACCGTGTTCACAAGAGCCCGCCATTGGTACATATCCTGAGCCAGATAAATCAAGTCCGTACCACCCAGTCCTGTTCTTAAGATATTTTCCTTATATTGAAAAAGTAAAAGTAGGCTGATAAATCACCTTCTGTATGTGTGTGTTATGTGTGCCCCGGTAACAGTTGTGTAGCAAGAAGAGACGATCATTGCTACGCAACGGCTGGGTGAACACGTTCCCGCGGCAACAGATACACACGGAACAGTTGTAGATCTGGTGGACGCGGTGTTTTATGTGCGGACTATGAAGTATTATATAATAAGTATTGAAAGGAAAGTAATTCTTCCAAGAACTACTTCTAATATCCTTATCCTTCCACCTACATCTGGGTCTCCCTAGTGGTGTCTTTCCGTCTGGCATTTCTACCAGAACACCAAAGATATTCCTTGCCTGCTCTAAATGTCGGTAGAGCTTCTTCGCTCTAAATATGTTGTCATAACTGGACGTTTGATGCTGAGACCTCCGACCATGGAATCCTGGTTCAGTATCCATTGTCATCGGTATACAATCTCCTTATGACATCCTACAGTTGTAAAAACATATTAGAACTTTTTTATTTCTCTTTGTAATTTATCGGAGGTCTTACCATTTCGCACCTTCGCTTAAAACTTAGCATGCGCAGATCACCAATGGTTGAAATGTCTTCAATAAAACTGACAAGCATTCTTAATATTAGACATATCAGACTTGGCAAATGATCATGCTCACGTGAGTTGTTCTCATTAAACCTCAGCTGGGAGTTATTTATAGATTGTGTTTCTTGAGCACAAGGTATTGTTGGCATAGTAGTGGATTATGATGTGGACAGCAGTTGGCAAGCAACATGCAGTTATTCCACTAATGACGTCACCTGTCAAAGGCGTTTCCTCTGTTTGTATTGTTTCTTGGTCTGTTTATTCAGCGCTCAGCTAAAAGCGCGACACATCAATAAGACATCTGGTACAGCGTCAGAGACGAATCGAAAGGCCAGGTCGGTGGGCTGCAGTCCCCAATGCTAAGACGCAGTTCCTGAATGGATTAGCTAAGCGGTAACGCTCTAGAACTGTATTTCTCATATTTTCGGCAACTGCGGACCACTGCATGGGCGATCGGCGCATACGCGGACCACTCAACTGTTCTAACTTCCTGCTTAACCGTAAAGAGAAAAATTATAGATTTGATGTCATAAACCACGTTTTTTCCATCAACAAATTTAAAGTAAATTGTTTTAAAGAATAATGCTTTTTTTTAATGCTAGTGGGGTGGGACTAAGTCCCTTGTACTGCGGCCACTTCTGGCCTATTGTACCAGCCCCAGATGGTAGATGAGGGTGATTGTAGAGCAATTGGTGGTATGAAGATTGGCAGGGGAAACCGAAGTACTCGGAGAAAACCTGCCCCAGCGCCACTTTGACCACCACAAATCCCACTTGACCAGACCCAGGATCGAACCTGGGCCGCCGCGTTGGGAAGCCAGCGACTAACCGCTTGAGCTATGGCGAGGTTTTAAACAATAACACTTCACTCTTTAAATTACTTTATTTGCGTATTAAATATCAAAATGCTGTACGGACGAAAGTAGCGTAGTCGGTGTAGCGACTGGCCACGGGCTTGAAGACAGAGAAGTCGGAGTTCGAGTCCGGATAGGGCCAAGAATTTTCTTCATGTTGTTCAGACCCGCTCTGGGGCCAACCCAGCCTGCTATCCAATGGGGTTTTCTGAGTAAAGCGGCCGGGGCGTGCAGCTGACCAGCTCCAACTAGTGCCGAGGTCAAGAAAGTGTGAATCTATACATCCACTTGTTCATACGCCTTCATAGCGCAGTGCTTAATTAGCTAAGCACAGGGACAATTATTCCTTTACCTATACGGACTATAGAGTACAATACTGTAGGCTACCAGTGTCCTGTGGGCCACAGTTTGAGAAACACTGCTTTCGTCTTATATTCTGGAGGTGTCCTGTTCGAATATCGGCATGTACATTCTGACTTTCTTGTTTTCCTTCAGTCTCTCTCAGACTTGTACCTCGAGTTGTCCACGACCACATCCTTCCATATTCTTTCCAGTTCATTCATCAGTCGTAACACCACTTGACTGTTTTTAGTCACGATATTAGCGTCATAAAATAACCAGCAGAAGGAAGGGTGTGGCCAGTTTAAAATTACATACATACATTCGGGTTTAAGAAAGGAATGGTTACTTGCTTCATGTCTAGAAAACCGAAATTAACGGCCCTTGGAATTCTTTGCGCTGAGTACGCGACACCCTCTATCCACAGAAGTTTGCACTAATTTCGTCGACAAGCGGAGGTCGCTCGGTCGGTATAGTTCGCTTGCGGACTAAAAGCCGCGGAGTTTAGTGGCCACTTGCTTGGACGAAACAGCGAAGCGGTACAGTAGTTATGATTCCATCCTCATTATCTCAGGCTCTTAGAGAGAGAAAGAGAGACGAAGGGGGAGAGAGAAGCACAAAATCGTTGGTGTTGCTTTCCGATAGGCGCAAAACAAGTTTCTGAATGGAAAAATTTTCTGTGTTGAACACCAATCGCAAACAAGACACGACTCACGGACGTGCACCTTTAGAACATCAACATAAAGCCAAATTAGTAAAACCTTAACCTTAACGGAATATATAACAAATATTTGCATAAAGCAGCTCACTTAATGGCGTGCGTCATGCAGTAGAGATAAGTTGCGCTTGTTGATGTAGCTATAGAATTCGTCGTAGTAAAAACGGGTTTGATTATCGGTGTTTCGATTTTATTTGCCCTTCTCTATGAAGACTTTTTAGAAAATTGCTACGATGTAACATAAATTTATCTAGTCATGAAGCGACCTTTGGTCGTATTTACAAGTCACGTTACATACATAAATCGCCTGATGATGAACTGTGTCGAAATCTGTAGGTAAATGAACTTTCGGTGAGTGAAATAATTTTGAGGATGAATCACCGTCACGTAGTAACTTAGACCGTTACATCGCCGTTAGAAAGTTAACTGATGTATTTTCTACATACTCGTAGATATAAAGCAAAATTGCCCTTCCGGGTGTTTCGTTGCACTTGTAGGAGTTTCCTTTCCTAAGGTACACCATAGCGGCCTCCGTAGTCTAGGGGTAACGTTCCCACCTCATGACTCAAGGTACGCGGGTTAAACCCGGCGGAGGTCGTGGAATTTTTAAGGGCGGAAAAATTCAGGGAACAAGTCCTTCGGGAGGGACTTTAAGTCATGGGTCCCGTGTCGTAGCTTTACTGCACGTAAAAGAACCTCATGCCTCAAGGAGGCCTCTGAGCTGAATTAGGCCAAAAAGTTTCCAGCCCAAATAGTTTCCAATGCCTCCGATAGATGGGGAAGTATTAGATACCACTGCCAGAAGAGGGACGACCCCTCTGACAGAAAGGGACTAATTGTTAAATACCACTGCCAAGTGTAGGGTAGAAACCTTGCTGACAGAAAGGGGCTAAAGTATTAGGTACCACTGCCAGAGGAGGGACTAACTCGCTGACAGAAAGGGACTAACTATTAGATACCACTGCCAAGTAGAGGGTAGAAACCTCGCTGGCAGAAAGGGACTGATAGCGAGCACCAGTGTCGGTAGGGGATGGAGACGGTAGAAATTAAAAAGGATGTACAATAGACTATCAGTCGCGGTGCATGGGGAAACCCACCCCCTCAATACTGAATCACTGAAGGTACACCATGCAGGTATTTGAACTATAGTCTAATAGGAATTGAGAAAAAGGATACTGATTACAGTTTATATAATTGTTATGAATGGGATATGTAATGCTATTAATAGTGTTGGTGGCGGCGGCGTTAGTAGTAGTAGTAGTAGTAGTAGTAGTAGTAGTAGTAGTAGTAGTAATGTGGCGTATAAATCCGTTGCTAAACAGGAATCCAAACATCGGCTATTGCTAGGTAACGTCCGCAACATGCACGCAGCAATAGAAGTACGGTATTCTCTATGCAGTCCGCGCCGCTGCCGTTGGTCTGCAACGTAGCAGTAAACACAACAAAATAGGCTGTTTTCTGTGTGGTCGGTGAGGAGTTTATATAACAACGGCGGTCAAGCATACGACCATTTTTCGATACCTCGAATAAGATTCAAACTATTGATCCTAGTGTTTACCGAAGTTGGTGCCCTCAAAGTACCTTTCGCTCCACCATAATAATGTTCTGTCTTGTGTGTGAGCTAAATTGCGACACGTTACATGTGATAATCTTCTCGTGTAATTGCGTGATCTAGAGATTGCTGCAAATTCAATTTTATTCTTGCTGTAAGTTTGCCTAGATAATGATTATTGTAGGCACGAAGGAAGACGTAAGCTCTTTAGAAGCAATTAGTGTCCGTCATCTACTACATAGGTTATGTAACAACATGTATACATATGGTTTAGCATGAACAGTAGGCCCTATAGTGTTTAAGTTGCCAATTATATCGACGTTACTAAGTTAATATTGTACTTGCACCATTCAAGTCTGTCCCATTCGGACGTACAAGTGTGCCTGGGATTTTCCTTGTTCAGGGGAGGGAGGGGCAAATGAGGCTTCTTAATATTGTCTCATAGCACCTTGTTAGAAAAGGTAAAGCTGTCCCTGTAACAGACCGTGATGGCCCATAGGGTTGTTAGACGTAGAGGTTCCCACATTTTCTCTTAAACAATCGGCTTACAGGTGGCGGTGAGGTTGCCAGCCTTACGCGCCGGCCGCACTTTACCCGATAGGAAGATTCCTGGTACTGATTTATGTTATTGACTGAGTCGACCTCAGGGCCATAGTGCGGCTGGAAGTACTGAAACCCACGACCTCCCGGCTTGTAGCATAGTTCCTCAACCAACTACCCAACCGCGTGCCCCTAGCATCCTGTTGCAGTTGGTATTAGAGTTTATTTTAATTTGTTTACCCACCATCCTGCAATAATATCAAGATTTAAAATTCGTCACTGCACTACACTGCACGGCCCACTCGGCCGTCATCAGGTGTGTTGAAATTGGGGGAACAGCTGTGCCTTCATGTTTATATATTTACAATGTTTTAAATTAAGTCGAAGTAGTTCCTCTTCCTGTGCCATATGTACTGTCTTTTTTCTTTCTTTTTTCTTTTTTTTTTGCTATGCCTGTTTGTGAAGTGTGTAGTGTGCTGTCGCACGCACGCACAAAGACAGTACATGTGGCATAGAAGGAGGAACTACTTTGACTTAATTTAAAAATATAAATACATAAACACGGATCGCAGTAGCGCGGAATGCACAGCAGTTTCCCCAAATTTCAGCGCACCTGATTATGGCCGAGTGGGCCGGAACATGTATTGCAAGGACGAATGTTAAAAGTATTTAATTTTAAATCTTCATATTGTGAAATGTCAACGCATTGCCAGGCAACGGCTCGATATACACCCCACGATACGCTCATGCAACAGTAGGACGAAAGTTTATAGCTCGTTCCTAGGCAACAATCAGCACGCTAGTGGACTGGCGAGATAGTTATCACGTGACTTGTTTTCTGTGTTGTCTGCTCTACGCAACAGTAGAACTGTGTTTTCTGTGCGTGGTCCGTTAACATTTTACATTTAAAAATTTATCAGAATAAAATCAAGTTGAAACACAAGGTATTATTTTATGAACTTAGTCGGTACTTGGACATGTTCTGACATTTTAATATCATCTTCAGGGATGCAAGTTCAGTAAATACACGTACATTCGTAAAAACTTGTTCAGAGTTATTTTCCAGTATTATATAATAGTATATATGGACAAACACCGTCTTAAGTGCAACAATTTTATTGTAGTTTTTCCTTATAGACATTCTTATAGACATTTAAACTTGAATTAAAGTTTTAAAAAGTGCTAATTTAAAAATCAAATCGACGCGTGTAGATTAACAAAGATTTTATACAATTAGAAAGACTGGTGATTTTAAATTTTAACAAGCAGTGTAACAGCTACGTGAGTAATGCACACCTGATGATGGTCATTTAGGGCCGAAACATGTAGTGTGGAGGAGGAAAAAGAAGGAAAAACTACAATAACATTGTTGCACTTAAGACGGTGTTTGTCCATATGTATTGTGTGAGTGTAACAGGATGCTGAAATATAATATTATATAATAGACTTAAAAGCTACTAAAGAGTTAGTCCCATAAACGAGGTAACATCATGTTGTAAGATACATTAAGTATTAAACTCTTTTTATACGATTAGGCTGTCTAGAATATCAAAACTATTGAATAGACATAAAAATAATTTAATAATTTATCTTATAACTTGTCGCCTTATTACGAGACTGTCTTTTTAATAGCTTTTGAAATCTTGTGTATAATATTGTGAGATAACCTTGACAAATTTTCTACCAATGAATTTATTGTACGGATGCCCCTGAAGATGGCATAAAAATGTCGACACTTGTCGGGACACCAAGTTAAATAATAATGTCTTATGTTGTAATGTGACTGTTTTCTTATAATTTTTTAACTTACTACTGTGAACTGTATGACGTAAAAAACGTCGAAACTTGTTACAGCATAATTCGTCTTCAAAACGAAATATTACAACATAGTGAAGAAGGTTTAGAAAAAAACATAATTGTTTGCATTTCCTCATATGCTGAACAAACTAGAACATTACAGGTCTTATATCCATCATGTTCTAACTGTATTGGACTGATGACCGCTATGGCCACAAGTTGATATGGTCTTACTTCGAGACACACCTGAAGAAACAGTTACTGCCAAAGAAACACAAATATTTTTTAAGTTTAGTGGTGTGTTTTAACAAACTTGTGAAAGATTCTTGCAGTTTTGTATACCAAGCAGTTAAAAAAGAGACGACGAAAATGAAAGTTTGTATGTAAATTTCACACTGCTGTGAAGACGTGAACAAGAGCTGACACCCTCTGGATACTGTTCTAATCTTGTGCGAGGATAACAGACATAACGCACAGGAAAATATACGGGGTGAATATGCTTTCACAATATGACACATTCACCCCGTCTTCCCCTTTGTCAGTGATTTCGTTGAGACATCATAATCGGGCCCCGCATTTCGTGGAAATCCAGTATAGTCCGGTTTTATTTAAAAGAAGAATGTCGCCATGTTCTGGGATGTGATGCTGTATGGTCAGATAGAAGTTAACCGACGTTTTGGAAGAACGTCTATTTTCTGTTTCCAGGGTGTAGGAGTAAGCTGACCGTGGGGAAAGCGATATAGATGGCAGGCCAGCATAGGAGTCCTACCGTCTGAAAAATGACCATGAAACTGAAAGAAAGGCCAAGGCCCACGGGGCTGTAGAGCCAGAGGGGGGGGGGAGACCGTAACCAGTGGATCAGCCAAGATTCGAACCGAGCTCGTCCTGAATACAATTCGAGATCATTACCGGTAGACCAGATCGATAGAACCTTATTAAAATAATTGTTGTGACTGCAGACAATGCGCCTTTTCGATACGATATGCTTATTACGAGTGGTTGTGATTCTGTGTAACATATTTATAATTGCAGGGAATAAAAATGTGTGAATTGAGGAGGAATCGATTCTGCGACCATCTGCGCATGTGCTGAAGCACATAACGAATGAGCTGAATTGCATTTTATTGTCACATTATAAATTTGGCCTTGTCTATAGCTGAGGCGGTTACTCGCCGGCTTCCCACCGCAGCGGCCCGGGTTCGAGCCCGAGCCAGGTCATGTGGGATTTGTGGTGGACAAAATGTAACTGCTGCAGGTTTTCCCCGAATACTTCGGTTTTCCTTCCAGTTCTCATTCAACCGACTGATCCATACTCATCGTCTATCACCCGGTGCTCGTACAGTAGGCCAGTAGTGGCCGACGTATTAAGTGGACTCGGGTTTTACCCAATCCCAAGGAAGTAAAAGCTAACAACATAAGTCTACGTTACCTCATTGGCCTGTCACGGTAGCCGACCGGTCTAAGGGATGCACTGTCTTCGCTCGCTCGGAAGCCGGGATTGTGTGGTGGAATCCCACACAAGGCTTGGATGTTTGATAGTATGTATGTGTTTATTCTGTGTTTAGGTAGAGGCCTTGTGACTAGCTGATCACTCGTTCAAGGATTTCTACCGTCTGTAAAATGACTATGAAACTGAAAAATCAGAGGGCAGGGCCCAAGGGGGCTGTAGAGCCGGTGAAAAGAAAATAACGTTAACAACAGAGGATTTATACTATGACTGAAGGCTTTGTAATAGGAATATGGGCTTTGCGGATTCTGTCAGGAGCTGCTTCGTATGTGAGACCTCCAACCACCGTTAACTAAATGTAAAATCATTTTTAGCTTCCTTGACAACAGCACACTTACTAATTGGCCTTCATTTTATAAATTAGTTCTCTCCTGTTCCGCCTGATGGCACTGTGCCATGACCAGGCATTGAAGTACCCGTAGATAAAACGATAACCTTGCGCCATGCGCTATTTACGATATAAATATATTTATGTTTGAGGACATATTTGTGACACACTTTATGGATACCATTGCCTCGTAATCCACTTAGCTGTTCTCATTACGGTACATTGGGAGAAATTCTGCCCATAAATAAACATTTCTATTTCTAGGGAGTATTTTTTTTATTTCTAGTGGGGTGGGACTAAGTCCCTTGCATTGCGGCCATTTCTGGCCTAGTCTACCAGCCCCAGATGATAGGTGAGGGTGATTGTAGAGCAATTGGTGGAATGAAGATTGGCAGGAGAAACCGAAGTACTCGGAGAAACCCTGCCCCAGCGTCACTTTGTCCACCACAAATCCCACTTGACCAGACCCGGGATCGAACCTGGGCCGCCGCGATGGGAAGCCAGTGACTAACCGCTTGAGCTATGGCGCGGCCCTTACTAGGGACTAAGTGAATTAGTGAAACTTGAGTAGCTGTTAGTCGTATCAGGTGGTCTAGGAATTCTGCCCCTTTTATAGAAACTGACGATTCATTAACGTGTTCCCAGGAGCTCGCCATTGGCGCATATCGTGAGCCATATGAATCTTCACATCCTGAAAGTCTGTTTCTTTAAGGTCCTTTATAATATAATCCTTCCATATGTGTTTAGATCTTCAAAGTGATTTCCTTTCAGGCTTTTCGATTGGAACTCTCTAGGCACTTGTCATCTCTCGCACATACGCTGTAGAGGCAAATTGTATTTTTATAAAGACATTCTCAGTCGTCACACTTTTTAGCAGATGAATGTATAGCAAGGCCCATCATGGGCAAGAGTTTGATATAAAATGAAGCCTTTGCATGCTTTGACCACTACTGGCCATAATCAAAAGGTAAAGGCGACACTACACACGGCCCTCACCGAAACACACAGACGGACACGTCCAACCATGCAACACACTTTACATACCAGCAGTAAGGAAATACCGCCATCGCTGTGTTTATGTTCTCGTACAGGAAGACTTAATTAATTTTAACTGATATTGCCCACTGTTTTTGGCGACACAACTTATTTTAATTACACTAGTATTTTATTCCTCTGGAGCCAGGATAGCGACTGGCTACGGGCTGGACGACCGAAGGGCCGGAGTTCCAGTCTCGTTAGGGTCAAGACTTTTCTTTTCTCCGCAGCGTCCAGACCGGCTGTGGGACCCACCCAGCCGACTATCCAGTGGGTACTGGTGGATCTTTCCCCGGGAGGTAAAGCGGTCAGGGCGTGATGCTGACCACTCATCACCAACTAGTGCAGAGGTCAAGAAAACGTGGATGTATACATCCACTCCCCCCATGCGTCCTCATGGCGTAGTGCTTGATCAATTAAGCACAGGGATAGCTGTACCTCTCTCTAATGGTAGAAATCCCTTATGACAATCCGTGTTAGTTAGTTATTGGAGAGGGTGGGTTTCCCCATGCACTTAGACCTGTCTTGGTCCATTGTGCTTCCCTCTGATATTCCACCAGTCTCTATATCCTACCGGTACTGGTGCTTACCATCAGGGACTGATGGTAAGCACCAGCGAGATCGGCCTCTACTAGCTGAGTGGTATCTATAATGCTTCCCCCATCTACCAGAGGTATTAGAGACTGCTGTTGGGCGGGAAACGTCCGTAATTTTGCTCAGTGGCCTCCTTTGGAGGACATGAGGTTCTTTTACGTGCCGTAAAGCTATGACACGGGACCCACGGCTTAAAGTCCCTCCCGGAGGACTTGTTCCCTGAATTTTTCCGCCCTTAAAAATTCGACGACCTCCGCCGGGTATTTGAACCCGCGTACTACGAGTCATGAGGTGGGAACGTTACCTCTAGACTACGGAGGCCGCTACAACCTGTGTTTATCATACCTCTAATGTGTTTTCTTTGAAGTGTTAGCTGTGCCTTCCGATGGTCGCTAGTGGCCGAAACATACGAAGGCTTTGTTTCATATGAAGCTGTTGTACATGGTGTCCCTCACTGCCGAATACGGTTGCCACGCGGTCTACGGCATGAACTGTTTTCGCTCGCTCGAACGCTGGGATCGTAGGTTCCCCACTCAAGACATGGATGTTTGTGTGCGTTCATTTTGTGCTTATGTTATCCTGTGTTTAGGTAGCGGCCTTACGATGGGCTGATCACTCGTCCAAAGAGTCCTACCGTCTGTGTAGAAAAGATAGCTAATAGATCCTTTGGAAATGTGGCAAGTTCACATACTCGGCAACGACAGTAACAACTCAGAATTTGATTAATGAGGAAATTACGAGCAGATTGAATTCGGCTAATGCTTCCTACTCTTCCGTTCAGAGCCTTTTGTCATCTCGTCTGCTACGAACGTTAAAATTAAACATAAAAAACCTATAATTTTGCCTCTAGCTTTGTATGGTGCGAAAACTGGTCTGTGACGTTAAGGAAAAATAGACCGAGGATATTTGAGGAAAAAGGGCGTTTAGGTGAATATTTGGACCGAAGAGGGATGAAAGGTAGGCTGGGGATAACTGCACACTAAGAAGGAGAATGTATGCAGTGTTTTTTTTGGGGGGGGGGGAACTATGAGGAAAGAATCCAGTATGAAGACCTAGACGTAAATGGATCTTAGAGAAATAGGTTGGAGTAGTATAAACTGAATTGATCTGGCTCAGGATAGGGACCAGTGGAGGGATATTCTTGATTAGCCGAGCGAGTAGCGACTTCTCAAGAAGAACTCAGTTCCTTGGAGTGATTTAATTCTTATAAGAGTACATATAATTCTGGTCCAGGATGTGAGAAGTGTAAGGCGTGTTCTAGTTATAAATTACAGTAGAACTTGGTTATAACGTCATCAAAGGGACCTAAAAATAGTGTCGTTATAAACGAATGTCGTTGTAACCGAAATGGGCACTTCCACAGTAGCCTTATGTTAGTCACGTAAAAATCTACCAAAAACCGAGTTAAAATGTTGCATTTTTTAGTGAAATACGTAGTTAAGTACAGACTAACGTAACATTAACGTGGAATTGCCCAAATGTGTAATATCAAAGACATATTACAGCGCTTTTCACTGACAATACACACCGCACTAATACTGTATATTAAAGGTAGGCCTACTCACAAAATTACAGTATATTACATCAATTGTTGTGCCTTACTGTACCTAGATACGAGTACAGTAATCAGTTATCTTCATCTTTTTCCTGTTACTTTCCCAATACACACTTTCTAAATTACGTTCAATGTCCATATCAGAGAAATTCAGGAATGAAAATGACGTTACATACGAGGTTGATGCATTTGTGCATGTCGTACTAAGCAAGGTATAAAAACAGTTGCTTTATGAGGAATTAGTTCGTACCGTTGAATATTTGACGCAATAGACAAGGTGTCGCAGAAACCGATGTTGCTATAACCAAGTTTTACTGTATATTCAGATCTACAATTGATAGAAGTTGGTGCGGTCTTGTTTGTAATGGGGACCCACATCAGAGTGATACAGTAAGGGCGATACTGCCGTGCTGTCTGGCGTGATCAATACAGCTGCGTCCAACCTGGCGGAGAAGGAAGTTTTGTTGTAATGCCGGCAGGCAGCCTTGCATGTAGCCTGTGGACTCCTCCTTACTGGGAAGCTGGGTCGCTCACCTTGCCCGCCAACCTGCAATTTCTCTTCTGGTTCCACTTCATTCTCGATGTCTGGCGTCTTTACTGTCTAAGCTCGAAGTTCAAGGGCATGACTTCAAGTTATTATCTGTAGACTTCAGAATCAAAACAGGAAGTTCTGATTTCTAAAGTCATCGGTCGCTCATTTGCTCCACAATTTCCCAATATTTTAGAAGACCGAAAGTTCATTACCGTGTTGACAAGAGCCCGCCACTGGGCTCGATCCTGAGCCTGTCCATACTGCCCAATCGTGTCTCTCTAAATTGCCCCAGTCGTTCCTAACAATCCATCTAAGTACGAGGTCCTGCGTAGCATTTTTCAGTAAACTTTTCTTTTACTGTTAGGAGTTGTTATCCTCACGTCCAGCACCCAAATTGGAGAACCACCCCTTGCCGGCTGTCCGCAACGCTTTATTCAATACATCTGCAGCTACTCTCCATATATGGAGCACGCGGGCCATGCCGTGGTGACAAGTGAACCACTTACAATGGAGGCTTATACAGTACAGAGTATCATCATCGGGTTTTTTATTTGCTGTAATTGATATGCTTGTAAAAATATTGTCGCGTGTAGGGGTTTCCACGTAACTTATAGAGGGGATTTTGATTGAATGATTGGATTTATTGACACCTTATACACACAACTCGGGGGGGCACGCGGTAGCATAGTTGGTTGAGGCACTATGATACAAGCTGGAAGGTCGTGAGTTCGAGTCCCGATGAGGTGGATTTCTTTTTTCAGTTCATCTAATCCTTCCAGCCACACTATGGCCTTGGGGTCGACTCAGCCTCTCACAGAAATGAGTACAAGGAATTAATTAAATAATTTTCCTGAAAAGTAAAGTGCGGCCGGCGCGTAAGGCCGACAACCGTACCGCCATCTGTGAACCGATTATCCAGAAAATGTGTGAGCCTCAACGTCTCACACTCCAATGGGCCTTCAGGGCCTGTTACAGGGGTAGCTAGCTAGCTATGCACGCAGCTCGTAACTACAGGCAATGCAGCGCTTGCGCCTGTCTACACACTTTACAGGTCACCCTTACGCACTAGGATTTTCAATCTTCACTAGTCGTATCCTGGCAACGGATTTATCACAGTCTCACTCTAACTTCAAATCAAACATGAAGTCTTCTTTCCACAGCGTAATTCCTTTCTAGCCATTTCTGCTCAATCACCTTCGACTGCCATCACCAGAATTCTACCCAGTTCTCGACAACTAACTGAAACGACCATCTTTGTCCCGTTATAACCCCTCGGTAAAGACCACGCAGAATACAGCCTCTATTGTTAAGGCTTGTTTGCTTATCCGTTGCTTAGCAATGGACGTCATATTGTTGCGCGAGTACACTTCCGAGGGAAAGTGTTTTCTGAGTCCCTGCCTAGCAGTGGGTGTACACGTCACAGTAGTGTGAGATGCATACTGTACACCTGAAGAAACTGGTGAACTCGAAAATCCGTTGTACCCTAGTTGGCCTTGTAGATTGAAGTCAGAATTATTACTTATGAACGAAATATGAGAACTTTTATTTTTTCAGAATCATCAATTTAATTTTAACAAGCGTAAGTCCATTGAACCTTGAACGAAAAACTGTTATAAGGATCCTTATCAAAAATACCTAACGATAATATTACTAGTTTCTGAAGTCCTGGAAAGACAGTTACGTTTATCCTAATTTAGGTGTAGTAAACGTGACAGAATTACTCCCACACTCACTCACTCACTCACTCACTCACTCACTCATGGAGCTTAACCCTTATTGAGAAGTTGCTAATTGTGCAGGTACTCAAGAACTTCCAAGCATTTTATGGAACCTGAAGGTTCAGTGCCGTGTTCACGAGAGCCCTCCACTGGTTTCTATCCTGAGGCAGATCAATCCAATTCATACCACCCCATCACTCTAAGATCCATTTTAATATTGTACACCCACTTAACGTCTTGGTCTTCCCAGTGGTCTCTTTCCTTCTGGCTTTCCCACCAATATCCTATATGCATTCCTCTTCGCCTCATTCGTGCTACATGCCCTGACCACCTCATTCTCCTTGACTTGATCATTCTAATTATACTTGGAGAAGAGTACAAGTTATGAAGCTCCTCATTATGCAGTTTCCTCCAACCTCGTGTCACTTCATCTCTCTTTGGTCCAAATATTCTCCTCAACACCCTGTTCTCAGACACCTCAGTCTGTGTTCCTCCCTTAATGTCAGAGACCAAGTTTCACAACCATACAGAAGCACAGAGGCAAAATTATAGTTTTGTATATTCTAATTTTTTATGTTTTTAGACAGCAGACGAGAAGACAAAGGGTTGTGGACTGAATGGTAGCAAGCATTACCTGAATTCAGGTATTACCAACATAGACTCTATTTTTTCCCCATGTAAGGGTACATTTTATATTCTTCCTTCACGTTAATAATAGTTGATGCACGTTATTCTGAAGACTGGAGGAAATAGGTGGAACGTTCGAAATAAATAATCCCTGTTCCTGGGCAGTTTCCACAGGCAATCCCTCTCATAACACTGAATCCCTGTTCCTGGACAGTTTCCACAGGTAATCCCTCTCATAACACTGAATCCCTGTTCCTGGGCAGTTTCCACAGGCAGTCCCTCTCATAACACTGAATCCCTGTTCCTGGTCAGTTTCCACAGGCAGTCCCTCTCATAACACTGAACACGAGCTTGCTAAATATGCACGCTATCAACAGCGGAAACATTTACGGGAGACCTCGAGACTGTAAAGCCGACGGAAACATAGATACACCTTTCACTGCCCCCTGAGGATCTCTCCGTGACTGCTAGCAAGTCTGCCTCATGCAAAGCGACAGGATGGCAAGCCCTGCACACACACACCACTACTCCAGAAAATAAACTATTTTTCCGAACCGTTTAATTAATTTAACTCCAATTGAGAAGAAAAGTCATATGATTAAACGATTTTTTGTGACATGATTATGAGACATGAATGAAATCTCGAAGTGTCTTTGCCTCTTATATTCAAACATTTTTTGTGTATTTCTGGAGCCGGTATATCGCAATCAGCTGGTGGACGACCAGCGTTTTATTCCAGGCAGGGACAAAAGATTTTGCCTTCTTCATAGCTTCCAGACCGGCTGTGGATCCAACACGGTCACCTATTCAATGGCCACCGGAGCCTCTTTCTTCAGGGGTAAAACGGCAAGGGTGACGCTGACCACCTTCATCTAGTGCCGAGATCAAGGCTGACGGAGCTACATGCATACCTACATTTCCTTACATTCCAGCACGGCAGAGTACTTAATTGCATAATTAAGTACATCAATGACTTACCTTTACATTTAAGCCCACATAGAATATAACTTGGGAATAATGTTTATTGATCTAAGACTGGAAATTTAGGACAGTCTCTCGTGGCTGTACGTTGTGTCGATTCTTGGCGGGGGTAAACCGTATCTGAACCCATGACCTTACGGACTACATCCTTGCTGTCTATAGAAATTAGAACAGTGATGACTCTTTATAAATTGCTGTGGTCATGTGGTATCATTATTAATATTCAGTTTTATGATTATTCCATGTGACGTGTTTCAGTTGAGAATTTATTTCTGAACGTATTATCTCGATTTGTGTGTGACTATAGACGGGGTATTGATTGGATATCGGATTTGCTGACACAGCTCGTAACAACAAGTACTTGCAGCACTATCGCTGATCTCCACACTTTACAAATCACTAACACACGTTAAGTCTTCTTTGTTTTCACTAATCGTATCCTGTCAACGGATTTTAACACAGTAATCATAATAGTCTCACTGTAACTACAGCGTGCATAAAGTATTTTTTTTTCAAGGCCGCATTCTTGCAATTAACCCTTTTCTTCACAACTTAACTGCCGATCCTCAACCAACTGGTTCCGAGGCTAGCGGTCACTCCACACCAACTTCCTAGTCCACTCTTCACAGGCTGACTTTCAACTGACAACTGATAATCGAACTGGGTTGCCCCAGTTGTCAACTTCTGAACTCCTCGTCACGGACCACATGGTATCAGTTTATGAGATTAAGTTGGAAAAAACATTCGGAACGAACAATCGATATCTCATCTTCTCATTTCACTGTTTATGTCTGTACCAGTCGAGAATTAATTTTCGGAACTGTGACTTCTCTAAATGCATTTGTTGAGATTTCTTGGATGAGAAATGGAACCATCGAAAGGCTTCTACCTACACTGCACAAGAAAACGCTGACCCACATCCATATCTCAAATGGGTCTCGAAACCATGAACCGATTGAAAAAAAAGCCGTCTTCTGGGATGTGGCGCCGTGTAGATATTGTGTTAACCGACATTTCGGAAGAACGTATCGCCTCCATCTTCAAGGTAGAAGAAGGAAAATCCGCGAGCGAGGAACCAGCATGAGCAGGTATTACCGCCCACCTCGTCCTCGTGTCGTCGACCGCTCAGTGAGACTTCAAGCCTCTCGAGTGGGTCGTCACTTATTACCGTCCTTCACGTTCGCCCCTTTGTGGTCTGCTCTTTCATCCGCCGCTTCCTTGTAGCTGTCTGGTTCAGGGTAGGGTGTGGGATTGCCCTGAATTTGAATTTGTATGGGCGCCAGTGGACTTGGGTGAAATCCACGAGTTTGGAACGGGGAAAACAAAGGTGGGGATTTGGATAGGCGGGCGTTTGGGGTTCCGACTGCTCAGACGGTAGGAGGAGATTCTGTCTCACGGCGACTAATGGGCCTTGCTCACACAAGGAGAGAGAAAACACTCAAAAACTCGCACTTCACCAACACTATTGCTCTTTATTATAGATGTGAACTAGAGTTACACATTGCGAGGCCGTAGCACTTGGACTTTGTACACCGGACTCGGGCCAACACCGATTTTACGTCCGGGAGGTTACTACTGACTCCGGTTATTCCCTTTGGCTACTCACTCCCGTTACTCACTGTTGATGTCTCACCGCTCTTATTCCCTTGTAATGACTTGTAATGACTGACTGCTCTGGAGAGACAGAAGTCCCGACGGTTCCGGGAACCCCTGGATTCCTCTCCTCTGAAATTTTGCTGATTGGCTGAACCTAAAATTTGGATGTTTCTCTCATTTGCATTCAGCCAATCCCTATCCAGATCCATGTTAATTTGGGCCTAAGTACAACACGGTTCCTCTGACAGCTCTCAAATAAATGGAGGTACGCTAACGATCGCTCGGTACGCCCCTTCGAAAATTATTGCGACTTGTATCTGTCAAGTCTCACATTTTCAAAGACTCGAACCGTCGAAGTTAAGCATTGAAATCCCCAGAAAACACAGCGGGATACTTCCTGCTCCGTTCTGGGTTTTCAAGTGACCTGCAGCTTGCTTGTCCCTCAGAAAGACCAGATGTTGTCCTTGGCGTCTGCTGGTGCTGGGGTCAATTCTGTATCATCTATTGTTAACAGTAGTACAGTTCGTTTCCATGTAGTGCATTGTAATTAAAAATGTAAATCAACAACATTGCTGAGGTTCCTGCATGGCGCGGTTACACAGGTGCTAACAGAGTAATATCGAGTCAAATGTTATATGAACCGATTGTTTTAACGGTTCAGCACCATACGCGTTTTAAACCAAGTGACTGTGATCATCTGTTTACAGTTTATTTTTTTTCCTTGGCACTACAGCCCCAGTGGGCCTAGGCCTACCTCCATGAACTTCTCCGTTCACTTCTGTTTTTCTAGATCATACACATTCGGTAGGACACATTGGGCGGGTGATCAGCTCGTCGCAAGGCCTCTACCTGTACACAAAAACAGAAAGACGCACACACAAACTAAACATCCATACCCTGAGTAGGATTCGAACCCACGATCCCGGTTTCCAAGCGAGCGAAGACAGTACATGCCTTAGACCGCTCGGCTACCGTGACCGGCCTGTTTACAATTACTTCCAATTTTTCATTTATTATTAATAAATTTATTTATATTATTTGTTTTAGTTTGTATACATTATTAGTGACTCAGACTGTATATCTTATAATGATGGCGGACGGTAAAAGATGAAATCGAAGATTTGTTTGAGGATACTGAAGGAAAGCACGCAGCTCAATCGGTAGAGTTTGTGTCCCAGTCGAGATCCGAACCTGTTACCTCATGAAAACAAGTCTGAAGCTTTACCGGTTAAGCCATCTTGCTCAAGAATAGACTTATTAAATAATCGACATGAGCTTTGAAGCGTATTTGTCTGGGACTTCATTCCACGTTTCGATGTGACGGAATACGGCTTCAGCAGTTCTGTTGTCGTGACCGGCATGCACGTAATCAGTTGCCAGCGAACTGGAGCTCGCTAAGCTCACGCTGGGTTGCGTCACGATACAACTTTCACTACACAGTGCTGGTCCGCCATGTGAGGTGCGGCTAGCAACGCTGCGACCGCATCTGGGAGGGGTCAGTATTTCTGTGTAGGCGCTACGTTTGTTGCACTGACCGCTAAATTACTGCTGGCCCTCGCCAGCACAATGTTTCCAGGTTCCTAGTCGCAGGGGTCTCCTGACAATATTTTACCAACATCAGTATTTCAAGTTATGTAATACCTGGGGTACATATGTAAATGGTTGAGCGTAATGGGGGCATGGAGTATGAGATCATTCTGAACTGTACAAAAGCAATGAAGCTGAAGAAACGTTAGAAGGCATTGATTCATAACTGTAGATGCAGATGGGAGAACAAGGTTAGACTAGCATGATTTCTGCTTAAGGTTATCAAACATTAGAAACATAAATTAGAAAATGTGTTGAGAGAAAAGGTAGGACAAATACAAGGTGATTATAAATTATTGTCGGAGTTTCCGTTTATATGCCACGGAAACCCCGACAGTAATTTAGAGTCGCCTTGTAGAACTGGTGCAGTAAGTAATGGGCATGTTAATAGCAGTAGCAATAGTAGCTAAATTGGTTTGAATTAGTGGAAGTAGTAGCTATGTATGTAAGCCGCTCAAGGTAGCCGAGTTGTCTAAGGTATGTACTGTCTTAGCTCGCTCGGAATCCGGGATCGTCGGTTCGAATCCCGGTTAAAGCATGGATGTTTGGTATGTGTATGCGTTTATTCTGTGTTTGCGTTCTGTGTTTAGGTAGGGGCCTTGCGAGAAACTGATTACTCGTTCAAGGAGTCCTACCGTCTGTAAAACGATCAAAATGAAAAAAAAAAAAGAACAACCTCGACACCGAAAGGCATAAGAGGAGCGGAATAAGTAAGTAAGTTATGTTGTTATGAGCCGGGGTAGTTCAGTCGGTATAGCGACGGGCTGGATGTCCGGGGTTCTACTCCCAGCAGTGAAAAGAGATTTTTTTCTACTTCACAGCGTACATACTGGTTCTGGGGCTCACCCATCTTCCCATGAAATAGGTACCTCAGGCTTTAATCCCTGGGGTAAAGCGGCCGGTTCCTGAAGCTGTCCACCCACCTGCATATAGTGCCGAGGTTAAGAATATCGGAACTATACCTCCACTCCCTCATACGTCTTCATAACGTGTTTTTTTTATTGCTAGTGGGGTGGGACTGAGTCCTTTGTACTGCGGCCACTTCTGGCCTATTGTACCAGCCCCAGATGATAGGTGAGGGTGATTGTGGAGCAGTTGGTGGAATGAAGATTGATAAGGTAAACCGAAGTACTCGGAGAATACCTGCCTCAGCGCCACTTTGTCCACCACAAATCCCACTTGACCAGACCCGAAATCGAACCCCGGCCGCCGCGGTGGGAAGCCAGCGACTAACCGCTTGAACTATGGCGCGGCCCTTCATAGCGTGGTTAGTAATTGCTTAAGTGATTAAGCGCAGGGACAGATTTAACTCCCCCCCCCCCTTGGCACTACAGTCCCAGTGGGCCTAGGCCTACCTCCATGAACTTCTCCGTTCACTTCGGTTTTTCTAGATCTAACACATTCAGTAAGACTCCTTGGGCGGGTGATCAGCTCGTCGCAAGGCCTCTACCTGTACACAAACACACAAAAACTCACACACACAAACTAAACATCCATGCCCTGAGTGGGATTCGAACCCACGATCCCGGTTTCCAAGCGAGCGAAGACAGTACATGCCTTAGAGCTCTCGGCTACCGTGACCGGCCAGATTTACCTTTACCTTTAATTATGCGTGTTAATCTGTGTACCACAGAACAACTTGGTTTTTGGTGAACACAGATTTATGTATTGCAGCGAAACACACTCAGTAAACCTCACTTACGTTCATACGTGTTGGGTACACTCCCGGCTAGGAAGAACTACGCACGAAAGGAACAGCGTGAGTGAAGTGTGGGCATGCGTCCTCAAACGACGACGGCGTGCAGTAAGAGCACGTAACTCGTATATTGACATGTGAGCTGATTTAGTGCGGCGGTTACAGCCAGTTAACAGTTGCCTGAGGATGACCTTATAGGGCCGAAACGTGTCGCAACAATAAAATAAAATATGATTTTAATGACATTTTAGGAAATTTAAATGTGATTGTAATGACATTTTAAAATAAAAGTTTTATGTTGCTTAAGAAACGGAAACCGGTGACCAGTGATAAAAACGTGAGCATGTTACTACTTTTTGCTTATCATTTTTTGTGACCTGTGTAGGCGATTTTGTCCGAAACAACTTGTTTCTTACCTGTTATAAAAACGATAAACTTTGTCATGCCCTTTGTTGTGCCCCAAAATTCGAGATAGTAGAAGAAGCCACGGCCCAAAAATGTTCGCGCCTAGCGAACAGTGTTGCACAGTTATTGCCGCAACTTGTAAACATCAGTAATGGCAAGTAGGTCAGGAATCTGCTTGCCCAGCAAGGCTGTGTCCTCACAGCGCCAGAAGTNAATATTTCATGAAGAAAACACAAGTTTTAGATTCCCTCATTATAGGGCTGTATACCATCTACTTCCTGAACCGTAGGTCCAAATACGCATTTCCTCTGCTCCCTGTTCCCCGCCTCCCACAGTCTCTGTTCGTACCTTGGAGGGGGCAGACCAGTGCCCATATAGAACAACGGGAAGTGGTTCAGTTTCTTATATTTTTAATCCCTGCGCCTTTAAATAATAGACAGAAACAGAAAATTTTGAACTGAATAGCAGATACCGTTCCCCTGACGCAACCATTTAACAACTAATGGTCACTATACATATATGCCACATGGGTAAACATACTGAGTCAATGCATTCTGCTCACATAGTGTATTTGTGTGATCCGTGTGGCACAGTAAACAGCGACTGTGTCCCTAAACAGCATTAACCGGTTGGGCTTTGTAGCGGTGACGTATTTCCTGTGAGGTACGAACCTAATTTTTATATATTATTTATAAGAGCAGCCAAATAGGGACCGACGTTTGGGTTCGAGCATTTAATGCCGGATGCTGCTGAGAAGTAGTGAGTCTGGAACGGGGTCCACTCAGCCTCGTGAGGATAATTGAGGAGCTATGTCAAGGAAATACAGCCACGGAGCTTGTTTTGTTTGTTTGTTCTACTGGCTAGAAGTCAGTTTGCACCCGGAAGGCCCTGCGACTGGCCAACTCGATCAAGGTTTTCCGTTTTTTTTTGGGGGGGGGGCCCTATAGCAGATGCCGAGTGTGTACCCAAATTCTACGTTGCACTCCAGGCTTCACATGGAGCCCTCCCAGTGGTTAAATCAGAATTTCACTCCAGTGTAGCCTTCCAAATGTAAGATCGGAATTTCATTGTAATGCAGCCCTTCCAACATCGTACAAAAGTTAATGTCGATCACGCGCGGTAAAACCTCAGCTCATCTTACTTCCTCCAGGCCACATGCCCTCTCTCAAACATACTTTTGCCAGAAGGACGAGCGGGTACTGCCTGGGAGCATTCAAAACTGAAGATAAAAAAATTTCTTCCCCCCACCCCCAAATGTAGACTCTCACTGTCCCCCTACTTTCTCTTCTCAGACTTAGAATGTTTTGCTTTTTATGTTTCCTTAATTGTAATTCAGATTTGTAACCATCGCCTTAAAATAACTGAACTTTGCCTGTTCTTCAAACGATCTACTAGTTCATAAGATTTCTGTCTCCTGTGATTTAACGCAGTGTAGTCCGGTGAAATAGCCAGATTTTCCGATCAGGTGGCCTACTGCCTGTTCTTGTATTATGATTTCTGCTTTCTGCTGATCATGTCATTACTAGTGTCTATTAAAACGTCTTTTTTTATCTTTATGGTATTAGATTTTTGCCCAATAAATTAACATCAGTCAAGGATGAGTTATAAACCTGTTCGTGCTCCAGAGTTCGCTCCAACAGTCTTTTTATTGGCCCTCGAGCTGATCTCCAAGGGAGGTGGTATTCCCACTCTTGTCTCGGTATGCTGTGTTGCTCCACAGTCGCTAAGCTCCGTGGCCTTCAATTCTATCATTTAACATCTTCCGTATTTTTTTTAACATCTTAACGTCTCATCATATCTCAAGATATGCATCTCGACCTTCAGTAGGCTGTCTCATTCTGGTCCCTCGTTTTATTGTCGACGTTTAGCTGCCATAAATTAATGCTAGTACTGCTATAACCATGTATAATTAAATTTGAAGTTCATTATAGCTCTCTATTTCAATTCCTTATTTGTTCCACATGTGATTCAATTTTGAAACGTTATTGTATGGGGCCGATATCCTGTTCAGCTATAAATATTTGGCATTCCCATGAAGGGGGACTCGCGGTAGCGTAATTTCTTAAGTCACAATACTACAAGCCGGAAGGTCGCGGGTTCGAGTCCCGATGAGGTCATTGGCTTTTTTCTCAGTTGACCTAGTCCTTGCAGCCACACTATGGCCTTGGGGTAGACTCAGCCTCTAACAGAAATGAGTACTAGGAATATTCTTGAGGGGTAAAGAACGGCCGGCGCGTAATGCTAACAGCCTTACCGCTATCTGTGAGCCGATTGTCTACAAAATATGGGAACCTCGATGTCTCAGAACCCTGTGGACCTTCACGGTCTTTTACAGGGATAGCTTTGCCTTTTTTTTTTACCATCCTCGCCAAGTGAAGTTTGAAACTTGTTTCTTGTTTTATTTACCATGTAATGACCTTTGAAAATTCAGCTGTGTGTGCTTATGTTTGCTATTAAAATGTCCCTACATTTATCTCCTTCCCTCCCTCCCTCCCTCCCTCCCCACTTTTCCCTTCTGAGTCCCGTTCATTTGTCCTTCCTATCATAATTTCTTCCGCCCCCCACCCTTAGTCTCCTTGGCATTATATAAGTTCATGTAAGTACTATACGAAACATGCCTGACACTGTCATCACGTCTATCCATCATAGTTTTTATACGAACCAAAATGTGGTAAGCGGTGTGTTAGATAGACCGCTTTTGCATTTCTTTTCCATTTGAACGACGGGACGTGAGAACGACAGAGTACGAAACCGAGAAACACGCCCTGCTTGGACTAATTATATAACAGTTTCTGATCCAACAAGCTGTGATCCTACTCAGTTCTTTTCCCTTGTTCACACGCCCATGTAGAACCTATGGGAGGCCGATCGACATGCCGTGTTACGTAAAAATAAGGCCATAATTCCCTAAACTAACACACCATCTTTCATTGCAGATTTGTCCAACTGTTGGCACACTGACCTCATGCGATAAGACACTTGCAGAATGTTCTGCCGTGGTTTATATACAGGGGGCTTTTTGGGGGGCGGAGGGGGCTGTTTCACGTCTAGCGGTGCGCTGCTTGCCGCAAGGCGCATACGAATTTGCCCGATGACTCAGCATGTCTGATGATGGATAACATTTGGAATGAAGGGAAGCAATTAATTTGCTTTTGACGGCATTATCTTTCACGGCGAGCATTGAGGATCATGCGTGGGGGTTTGTTTATGATTTGTCAGCAGTAGACAGCAGTTATCAGTTCCATTAGCGATTTGTTCTCAGTTACGGTTAGTGAGCAGTGTGTTCCGTCATGGTGCGGTAACTTTAGAGCAACGTGTATTTCTGTATGACACCTATGTGAAATACGATCTGCTAGAAAATGTCGGCGAAAAATTTGACGTAAATTTCGTGATGAAAGAATTCCCAGCAGGCAGACAATTTACAATTTGATGAATAAACTTAGAATGACAGGACTCTTAATAAACAAGAAACAAAAACATAAGCGCCGGGAGCTTACTGAGTAGAAGTTAGATGACATAGGGGCCAGACTTGAACCTAGAAAATCATTGAAACGTCTAGCTCAGGAGACTGAGTGTCAAAGTCTAGTATTAGAACGGAAACACAATTACTGAAGCTTAGACCCTATAAAACAACAGTAATCCACGCCTTGCAGCCGCGCGATCCAGCTAGCAGGGCTCATTTTTGCAGTTGGTTTCTACAGTCTGTCGTCGAAGGTGAGATCAATCCGCAATTGAGAGTCTTTTCTCATGAAGCGTAGTTTCACTTGCAGCGGCACAGAAACACGCAAAATAACTGTCACTGGAAGTCACAGAATCCACATCTAACCCACGAAGTCCAGCTCCATCCACTCATAGTTGGTGTTTGGTGTGCTGTAATTGCAAGAAGGATTGTTGCACCTGTGTTTTAACGATACAGTAATTGCGAAATATATTGTCACGTGTAGGATGGTACGCGTGACGAAAATGACGGGTCCTAGTTCGAATGATTGGATTTATTAGCACCTTGGTTACACACTGTCTTGAATTGTATGTAATTGCTTCATTCCGAACGGCATCGGCCGTCAGTCATGCTGATTTATCGGCAGACTTCCACCGTCTCGCAGGTGGCGGTGAACCGGTCGCCGTGACGCGCAGAGCCGTGGAACCGGTCAACAAAGTACAAATTCTCTCTGTACAAGATAATTCAAAATGAAGTAAACATTTAAAAAAATTATAGAAATTAATCTGTCCTTGCAATAGTCTTGTAAGACATGCAGGCTGATAGTAGAGTCTCTCCAAGTTTCTTACGGATTTCTCAGACACCCATTGCGAGCCTTACGAGTCACATGGCAGGCGGCGATTTGTGTGGACGGGGTAGGGGAGCCACATTTCATCTGCTTGCATGCTGTTCGGGTATCGTCGCATTTTGCAGTGGAAACGAGGAGTGACACAAGTCCTCCTGTGTAGACGCCATTTTTGCAACACAGACCGCCTCTGTGGTCTAGTGGTCAGATTTCCCGGCTACAGCTCCTGAGGCCCCGGGTTTGATTCCCGACGCTACCAGATTTTCTGAGAAGTAGTGGGTCTGGAACGCGGTCCACTCAGCCTCATGAGGATGATCGAGGAGCTATTAATAGGAAATAGAGGCTTCGGTCTAGAAAATCGAAATTAACGGCCGTGGGGATTCGTTGCGCTGACCACGTGACACCCTCTATCCCCAAAAGTTGGCACTAACTTCGCCGACAAGCGGCGGTCGCTCGGTCGGTATAGTTCGCTGGCTGACTACAGTCCATGGAGTTTGTTTTTGTTTTGCGCCTCTAAGAACGGGAGGGGAATTAACTTTTCCGGATTGGTCAGATTCCGCTGTCTATCGGTATGCGTAGAATCGCCGTGAAATGAACTAGTGTTATATGAACTGGAAGTTGTTACTTCATTTTCTATTATCATATATAACTCACTCATGGAGCTGAGCCCTTCTTGAGGAGCCGCCAATTTGCAGCTACTCAAGAATTTCCCAGCATTTTATGGAACCCGAACGTTCATTGCCATGTTCACAAGAGCCTTCCACTAGTCCCTATCCTGAGCCACATCAATCCAATCCATACCATCCCATCCTATCTCTCTAAGATCCATTTTATTATTGTCCACCCACCTACTCCTTGGTCTTCCCAGTGGTCTCTTTCCTTCCGGCTTTCCCACCAATATCCTATATGCATATCTCCTCTCCCCCATTTTTGCTACATGCCCTGCCCATCTCATCCTCCTTGACTTGATCATTCTAATTATACTTGGAGAAGACTATAAGTAATGAAGCTCCTCATTATGCAGATTTCTGCAACCTCCTGTCCCTTCAGCCATGTACATTCTATAAATCTCTGTGGGTCAGCAGTTTAGTGAAGTATTGCCATTCAATCTGTGTGATCTCTTGCAGAATTCTTGGTGACATCTGTAGCGACGGGAAATGAACCCGGTAACACGGATACAATAAATTTAACAAGCATGAAATAAAATTCCTTCACTTCGTAAATTGCGAAATTTATCTTATGCTGAAGGATTTATAGGATGATTGTACACAAGACGTAGTCGGAAATTCCATTTTCTTTGTCTCCCATAATTCATAATTTGCTTCACGAACTTATTTGCAATTTCAGTGTTACCAGCCTTTTTTTTTTTTTTTTTAATTTTGCCCTGCAATGNTGAGGAGTTGCATTCGTAAGCACCGTGGCCCATCCTGTCATAGCCTTAGCGCCTGCTTCGCAAGTACAGACGTGTATTGGCAACTTGTCTGACCATCACGTGACTCTCGGACTGTGTGGTGCTAGGTATACAGCGCCTAGCTCTGTTACAGCCCCACCAATGGTGTCCACCTTATTGTGCTGGTGGGGTTTGTGTGCTCCTGAGACTCGGGGCTATGCCGGCGGGAGAGTAGCTACTGGTAGGCTCACCAATGCCGGGCAATTCAAAGGGTAGAAACCAGACGAAGACGGACAGCCTGGTCGTCCAAGTTGGGGGCTGGGCGTGAGGCTAACCTCACACCGTAAAGCCTAAATTGTTCAAAAACCAGACAGTCACTTTCGGATGGATGGGTTGAAAGGAAATCAACGTCAGCGAAGGAGCTGAGATGGTTGGAGGATGTACATGATGATGTCCTTAAATGAGAGTGAAACGGTGGGGAGGAGAGATGAACAGAGAAGAACGGAGGTAGATTGTTCAGAGGCCAAAGCTCACCCTCAGCTGTATCGCCGAGGGGAAGGCAAGAAGTTCTGTTACAAGGATCCGATTTCAAAGGAACTTTTTTTCATTCATGCACGTAAGACTGACTTCTACTGTTTACTTCACAAGGAGACGGGCTGTATTGTGTCTCACTTGATATTAGCTGCAGTCTTCCACGTTCTGCATTATGTAAAAGTTATAAGGTCCAGAGTGTGCCATAAATCCTGAACTACAGGCAGAGTAGCATCTTCAGTGACAGCTCATTGTCCCTAAATGCAGTGTTATCACGCCGTTCTCTTGGGCTGGTAAAAACGTTTGCCCGTTTGCGTCGGCATAAATGGTGGATTAAGTGAGCATACTTCCTAATGGATATGTCACAATTACAGTATTGCCTATGGTGCCTGACTTACGGAATATCCAGTGATTTTGCTAATCGTACATGAATATATATCGAACTGTAACATTGACCGTTTGTTCGAGTTAGTTTTATTGGGCTTTGTCGTAAACTTTTGTTAACACGCCTTGCCATCAGATATGTCCATGGCATCTCAGTTGTGTGGTAAAATGAATAAAGGTAAAACTGGCACACCGTGCAGCTGCACTGTCATAGATGAGGGCTATTCGGAAAGTAACCTCCAGCTAAGTGTTAACAAAGAAAGCAAAAAACAAACAAATTCCGTGCGAACTATACCGACCGAGCGACCGCCGCTTGTCGGCGAAGTTAGTGCAAACTTTAACAGGTAGAGGGTGTCCCGTGTTCAGCGCAACGAATCCCCACGGCCGTTAATCTCGGCTTTTTAGACCGGAGCCGCTATTTCCTTGAAATAGCTCCTCAGTTATTCTCACGAGGCTGAGTGGACCGCGTTCCAGACCCACTGTTTCTCAGAAAATCTGGTAGCGCCTGAATCGAGCCTGGGACCTCTGGATCTGTAGCCAGTAACTCTGACCACTAGACCACAGAGGCGGTTTAACAAAAGAATATTGTATACAAGAAATACATACATACGTAAGGTACTTCTCAACATAGCCCCCGCCGGAACGGGGGTGCTTGTCGCATCGGGGAATAAGTTTCTGTATGCCTGTGTCAGAGAAGTCTGCCGCCTTTTATCCTTCGTCACTGTGGCATTGCGCGTCCTCAGGCTGTGGGCGGAGGAGACGGCCTCCAGATAGGGAAGGTAGCTACGAATATACTGAATGAGCAGTCGTGGACAGCCGACAGGGAGTGGTCTTTCAGCTTGATGCTTGGGCGTGGAGCTTAACACTTCACCGCAAAAAAAAATTGTTACGAAATGTCTCGAACGGCCACAGACATGAACGGATTCTGTGGATAAACAATCCAAGTTAATGAAAATGGATTTGGACTGAATTGACCTGGCTCAGGATAGGGATCAGTGGAGGGCTGTTATATACACGGCAATGAACCTTCAGGTTCCGCAGTGTGTTGGGAAAATCTTGAGTAGCTGTGTAACTGGCCTCAAAAATGTCTCAGTTCCATGGAATTTGTTACTTTTACTTTTAGCCTCAGTTGCGTTTGGCTGTTTTTCTGTTTCAGTACGACTTTCCTCTTCTTAAAGCTTGTAATAGCGTTCACATTGGTTGGCTTTTGGAATCAGTGTTACGTAATCCCTTAAAAGAACTGCTTCCTGGAACAGTTGTATAACAGACCTGTACCTTCTGTACGAATGGGTAGCCTACATTAACGGCGAAGCAGCGATTTAGATTTACGCATGCAATGAACACCACAACTGCGTGCGCAGCAGACGGTTGGCTTCCTGCTTTATGCAGACACGAGAGAAAGGTCGTTCAGTCATTCTGTACTTCATGGCTTGTGAAGAAGTTACATGTTCATAAACGAACAGGTCCTGAATAAAAGGTATCAGTGCTCCTTTGGTTCCGTAAGTGCCAAACCATGAAGACGTGTGGGGAATAGAGGCATCACCGAAATGTCTCGGATTCGAGTCCCGATGGGGTGGATTCTTTTCAGTTTACCTGATCCATCTAACCGAACTATGGTCCTGGGGTCGACTCAGCTTCTAACAGAAATGAGTACCAGGAATCTGCCTGGGAAGTAGAGGACGACCGGCGCGTAAGGCTGACAACCTTATCACCATCTGTGAGGCAACCGTCTAGAGAAAATGTGGGAGCCTCGACATCTCACAATCCTATGGGCCTTCACGGCGTGTTACAGGGATAACTTTACCTTTTTTAGAACACTGAACTAGAAAAAGCAATACAGTGCAACAGTTAGTAAAAGTATCTACATTATGATGTCCTTATAAGGTCGAAATATGTCGTAGAAGTAACATTTATAAGAACAAGACGTTCTGGGGAGAACTAATCTTTTTGAAACGACATCTCCAACAATTCTTCCTTGGCGCAGGACCGTCTTTACTTATCCATTGCCCTGCAACAGTATGGGGATACACAGAGAGACTCACGGACACGCAGGTCCCAGCAGCAGTGCTTCTGCGCAACTGGCGACAGCAGCAGCAAAGCAAGTTTCAAGTTGTACACCCTGTATGTGACGTACTTCCCTTTTGCATGCATTACGCAGCTTCACTATGAAATGAATTGGGAGATTCAGCTGCCCACAGCAGTCAATACGGTCAATACGCTCATGACTGTTCACTCGCTCCGTTGTTGCGAAAGTGGTAGTTACCCTTACTGTGGGTGTGTGATGGAATTCAGGAATTATGTTCTTTCCAAGCTGTTTATAAAAGACAATTTGTACAGGCTGGTTAAAACGAATAGCTCTAGTTCAGGATGCGGTTAGAATCGACAGGTTGTAAGCTTTCTTATTATTATTATTTTATTTCCATCATCCCCATAACCAGCTCAACTGAGCCGAGTCCTTATTGAGCAACCATCATATCCCGACATTTATGGAACCCAATGGCTCATTAAGGGCCGCAATTGCTCCCTCTCCTGTGCCAGATTAATCCAGTCCATACCCTACACCATGTATCTCTAAGATAAGTTTTAATATCCGCGCATCTGCGTTTAAGAGGCGGATAGCTCCTTTGGCATAGCGCCAAGCTCTGGCGGTTCGTCGTCGGCTTCCCACCGCGGCAGCCGTGGTTCCATCCCGGGTCAGGTCATGTGGGATTTTTGGTGGACAAAGTGGCACTGGGTTAGGTATTCTCCTAGTACTTCGGTTTCCCCTGCCAATCTTTATTCCACCAATTGCTCCACAATCATCATCATCATCATCATCATCATCTATCATCCGACCCTGGTACGATAGGTCAGTTAGTGGCCGCAGTACCAAGTGGACTCAGTCTCACCCGACTAAGAATACAAAATGCTCTCTTGGAACCGTGTAAAGGCAGTGAGCGATTCGATCGTGTGTCTGTGCCGGTTAACGCGAAGTATTTTTTCTCCTCTTGCTCCCACTTTGGAACATAAGGCTAATTTTTCAGTTTCATGATCATTTTACAGACGGTAGGACACCTTGGAAGGGTGATCAGCTCGTCGCAAGGCCTCTACCTGTACACAAACACAGAAAAACGCACACACACACAAACTAAACACCCATACCCTGAGTGGGATTCGAACCCACGATCCCGGCTTCTGGGCGAGCGAAGACAGTGCATGCCTTAGACCGCTCGGCTACCGTGACCGGCAGCATAACGTATAGCGCTCACAAATGCGTTTGCTAAGCTTGCATATAGTGATCCACAATCGGCGTTAATTTGTTTGATAAAACATCGTCGATTGGCTCTTCTTTGGTTAACGAAATTAGTTGTAAGATTGGTTTTGCTGTTCATCGTAGGGCCCGTCATTTAACTAATTTTATTCGGAAACCTGCAAAATGTGATGAAAACAGCGAACATTTGTAAGACTGCAGTGCCACACTACCAGAACGGCTGGCCGACGTGACTGAACTTGCAAACATCGCCAATGCGCACGCGCATTACCTCCCATCGATTGGGGAACGATCGTTTGACTGTTTGAATATGTCGTGGAAGTGCCGATGGACCGAATCATCGATTAACGAGGTTATGACTCTGTAATCATACGATTTCCTCGTGGTGGTCTTTTCTGCTTCCAAAGCAGTCGACAAAGCTTCCTTCCAAACTCCGTTCTGCATGTGAACTGGATGCCATTTGTAACCTTTCGGACTTTTGTTACTTTTTTATTTCATATGTCCTAGCTCGCTCACTCACTCTTGGAGCTGGGCCCTTTTTGAAAAGCTGCCAACTTCCCATCATTACCGTGTTCACAAGAGCCCTCCACCGGTCCCTATCCTGAGCCAGATCAATCCACTTCATACCATTCCATCCTGTCTCTCTAAGATTCATTTTAATATTGTCCACCCACATACGTCGTGGTCTTCTCAGTGATCTATTTCCATCTGGATTTCCCACCAATATCCTATATGCATTCCTGTTCTCACCCATTCGTGCAACATGCCCTGTCCACCTCATCCTCCTTGACTTAATCATTCTAATTATACTTGGAGAAGAGTACAAATGAAGCTCCTCATTATGCAGTTTTCCCCAACCTCCCGTCACTTCATCTCTCTTCGGTCCAAATATTCTCAACACCCTGTTCTCAAACACCCTCAGCCTATCTTCCTCCCTTAATGTCAGAGACCAAGTTTCACACCAACACACAACCACAGGCAAAATTATAGTTCTGTATCCCAGGTTACGCCTTTAATATCCTCGTTGGGGGTTGGGCGTGGTTTTTGATGAAAGAGGAGATGCGGATAGGTAGATCAGTATTTTCCGGTGAGGGAATATCAACCTGGGACTTAACACATAGTTCAAGTGGGTACGGAAACAACACGGTGCCCAGAGAAGGAAACGAAATTGTTTTCTCAGTAGTGGACAGTTAATTTGTTGACTCTGATTCTGTGTGACACACGAACTTTGAATCACTCTGTACGTAGTGATTGCCAGAACACTTCCACAAATAAGTTTCTAAACTGAATCACATAGACTTTTGTTTGATTTTAACATAGAGACGTAATTCGACTTCTGATCGCGTGGGATGGATTTATTTAGTTTCGTGGACATTGCTTCTGTATAGTCCAGAAGCCAGCACGTAACTACTGTGAGGTTTCGCGGCGTCATCTTCGTTCGCCTACTTCGGTGATAGAAGCTTCTAACCTCCGAATACCAATACGTGTATTTCCCTTTTCACTGGTCCGCCAATATGCACTCTGTATCGGAGTACAAGTGAACACTCTGGGGGTTTCAGAGTTTAAACCGCGGTCCTCAAAACTCCTGATCTCTAAACTAAGCACTCGAAATGAAAATCATGGCTTTGTTAAGTTCTCGAGTTTATTCAAGGGGATCGAGAACTAGCCCTTATCATCTCGGCACGTATCCGTCTTCTCAGTGTTTCAACTAATGGGTCACTAAACCTCTCTCCGTGACTTTAGTCCGCATGCGAACTATACCGACCGAGCGACCGCTGCTTGTCGGCGAAGTTAGTGCCAACTTTAGCGGATAGAGGATGTCGCGTGGTCAGCGTAACGAATTCCCAACGCCGTTAATTTCGGTTTTCTACACCGGAGCCGCTACTTCTCCATTCATGTAACTTCTCAGTTATCCTCACGAGGCTGAGTGCACCCCGTTCCCAACCCACTACTTCTCAGAAAATCTGGTAGCTCCGGGAATCGAACCTGTGATCTCTGGATCTGTAGCTTCGAAGTATCGGTGTGAGTTTTACGCGTCATCACATCCCATAAAACTTCAAAATTGACCACAACAGATTTTATTGTTGAATGCAAGTGCAGTGTATTCTAGGCTGAGATCTGCAGCGTTTCCATGAACAGCCTCTCAGGATGAGCGGACCAGTATATTCACTTCTGTCATCCCTTCCGATTTGCTGTGAATTTTTTAAAACGGTTACGCAGAATCAATACCAGTGTCGGAGTAGCACACGCTCTTCAGCCCCGATGCGGCCGGGATGGTGATGTACACAGTTGAGACGAGACTAAAACCGCTATGCCTCTTGGAGGACGAGAGAAGCATATGGCTAGGTCCGTAAGTCATGACTTATTATGTATCAGCTGTAGAAGTTGTTGCACCGCCTCTGTGGTCTAGTGGTCAGAATTCCTGACTACAGATCCAGAGGTCTCTGGTTCGAGTCTCGGCGCTAATAGATTTTCTGAGAAGTAGTGTGTTTGGAATGGGGTCCATTCAACCTCGTGAGGATAATTGAGGAGCTGCGCTGACCACGTGACACCCTCTATCCTCAAAAGTTGGCACTAACTTTGCTGACAAGCGGCTGTCGCTGTGTCGGTATAGTTCGCTGGCGGACCACAGGCCACGGAGTTTGTTTTTTATTTGTAGAAGTTGTTTAGAAGCGAATGTGGAGAACCCATCGCCGTCTGTTTGAAAGATTACAAGTGGACACTTCAAGAATAAAAATAAAAAATAATGAGGTAAAGCTATCTCAGTAACAGAATGTGGAGGCCCGTAGGGTTGTGAGACGTCGAGACTCCAACATTTTTCTAGACGCTCGGCTCACAGATGGCGGTGATGTGTGGAAACGCGGTAGTGTGTGGAATATCATGACAGTATTTAGTTGAAGACTGAAAAAAGGCTGGGGTAAATCAGAAATTTAGATTCTCCACGGCACTAGATTAAGGTAAGTGGTCAGCTTCACGCTTCTGTTTCCATTTGGACAGGAGACTGAGTGGGCCCCAGAGCCGCTCGGGGCGATGTGTAGTAGAGAAAAAATCTTGCTTCTGCCAGGAATCGAACCGCGGTCGTCCAGTCCATAGCCCGTCGCTATACCGACTGAGCTCTCTCGGGCTTTCTAGAGCACTAGCAATTTTGTGACCGAAATTGGTTTGAATTCCCTCTCCGTTTGGGTTTGTTGCGTTGTTTCGTGCTTTTCGCTTTCGGAGCTCGTTTTACCGAAGTGTAAGGCGATGTGATTGGCGAGACATTTAGGACGCGTGGGAGAGATGAAAAATACTTACAGAATTTTAGCCCTGAAACCTGAATGTAAGAGGAACAACCTGGCTGGCGTGGGCATGTAGATTGGAGGTGGATATTGCTCGTAAAATAGATCTGACGGCAAATAGTCATAATAGGGGCCATGGGCTAGCTGTCCCGAACATTTAAACTTCGTGATGTGTAAAAAGCGGTAATTTCTTGACTAGTAGAGTGAGTTTTAGCTTCTCAAGATGGACCCTACTTCCTGCAGTTACACGTATTTTATCGGGTGTGCTTGTTAAAACGCACGTCAAGTTTGCATGTTTAGCCTTGAAAACAAGAAAACAACTGCACATGTAAGCATGTATTTCTGCATAGCAACTGATGTGTACTGAAACTTCGATTGCTGATAGAAATGTAACTACTATTGCATTGAGTTCCACTCTGATGTTTCTCTAAACGCTGCTGCAACTTATGATTAACCGCGTTTATTCTGAGCCGCAGTGTAGTCCAGATAAAGTCATCTGAACTGCAAAACGAGCTTGGAATGTAGGTCGAAAATGGGAATCGATTATATCGTGCTGCGTGTCAGAGCTGTCCAATTTCAAAACTGTGAAAAGCAGCATTGTACATTAGGTACCTACTCTCGGTCCCATAAGTAAATAATATATACATACTCTTTATCTGTTTCCAGTATCTATCTATTTTGTTACTGCTAGTGGGGTGGGACTGAGTCCCTTGTACTGCAGCCACTTCTGGCCTATTGTACCAGCCCCAGATGATAGGTGAGGGTGATTGTGGAGCAATTGGTGGAATGAAGATTGGCAGGGGAAACCGAAGTACTCTGAGGAAACCTGCCCCAGCCCCACATTGTCCACCACAAATCCCACTTGACCAGACCCTGGATCGAACCCGGGCCGCCGCCGTTGGAAGCCAGCGACTAACCGCTTGAGCTATGGCGCGGCCCATCTATCTGTCCATCCATCCATCCATCCATCCGTCCGTCCGTCAATGGCTCTACACCCCTTTGTTGAACCTTGCCCCTCCTTATTTATTTTAAGTTCCTTGATCTCTCTACACAGTTGGTAGGACTCCTTGGACACGGGATCAGAATAAAGGTACACAGACATCTATGCCTTTGACCACGTGGCCACTGTGATAGGTCTTTTTCCAATATACCGACACAAATATCTGCTCTCCAGTGCTTAGATCTGTGAAACACAAGCACACGAGTAAAAATTGGATCCATAAATTTAGAAACCATTTATTTAAATCGAATTTAGTGTAATGTTACATTGTGAAAAAAAAATACCAAATTGCGCGGCTTGACACAAATTGGCGATCGAGTGAATGTACCGGAATGTGAAAAACTGGTCGTAGCGGCTCATAGGGTGAGGCTGTCAGCCTTACGCGCTGGCAGCCCTTTACCTCCAGGAAGATTCCTGGTACACATTTCTGTTAGAGTCTGAGTGAACCCCAGGGCCATAATGCGGCTGGAAGTATTAGGTAAATTGAAGATTCTAATGACCTTATCGGGAATCGAACCCGCGATCTTGCGGCTTGTAGCATAGTGCCTCAACCAGCCTCCCTACCGCGTACCCCTACAAACGTGTGGAAAATTTATATAATTTAATTGTAGGTCAGTATTAAATTCTTATTATATTTTGACCGATGACCAACGAAGCAAATTACAAACAAAACTTAATTTGTGCATAAGTGATTGTAGATTAAATTCATCAGCATGTTAAAAATATTGATGTATACTCTGACCGTGAACATTGATGCAGCAATTCCTTCGAAGAGTCGATATATTTGTACCGGGCTAAAACGACACCACGTTCCAGAAGGCGGAAATTCTTTATCTGCTTCATGACTTCATGACTGCGAAAGTGCAGTAACGTAAAGTCCACCTGCTCTACGAACCAGAATACGTTGTGCCTTGTGTAGGCAACCTTACGGAAAAAAAAATCCGATGTTAGTGTGTTTGAATTTTCCCACTGTCTTGTGAATACCAAAATCGCGTAGAAAAAAGAATTATGTACGTTTTAATAATGTAACCGTCTGCGATGAGCATCTTCGTTCTTCCTTTATGGTAACTTTTCTGGTATACATCCTGTATGTGCTATTTACTAAAATACACAATTTGCGACAGTCGCACAACAGATAATAAAAAAGAAACAAAATATACACTATTGTGTCAACATTTGTTTGTGTTCTTTGGTGGTGGTATTGTTATATGTTTCGATCCTTTTCTTGGGTCATCTTCAGGTGTACACGAGTGCTATTTAGCTTTTAGAATGCGTCGTTAATCAATATGAGTTCGTATTGTGTCAGTGTGGTTATTCTACGCTGACAATTTTAAAATGTGGTTCAAATATACTTAAAACTAGACATTAATCTTGATATTAAATGGTTACAAATTAAAATTATATTTAAAATGGCCATTAAGGTATTTATAGCCAATATTACAAACTCCATTTAAGCCATGTGCCTGTTAAATGTCGAGTGTGTATTGTTTGTTGTTCCACTATGGTAATGGTATTGTGCTGTGGGGTAACTGTTTTCTCCAGAATATATGTCGTATTTGTTTTTTGGCCTTCCTATTAAAACGTGTGAAGGCAGAACGCGTTGTTCGGGGTATCCCAGTCGGCTTGTTTATACGTGCACCGAGATGTTCGAATTTGATGTTACGTGTATATGCAGATCCACGTGGTTTATGTTGTTGCTGTGCTATAGCTCTTCTGTCTCGTTCTTGTACTCCCAGGAGAAGGAAATGTTACACTTCATCCAGCATGGGAACTAGGCTGCGCCACCGTCACTGATGTAGAGCCCCACGTCATCATTTGAATCTTACTACTTTCTGTGCTGAAGCCGCATCCCTTATTCATGCGTTGATGGGAAATTCAGGCATACTTAAACGGGACTTTTTTTTCCGTTAGGTTGCCTACACGAAGTATTACATATCCCGGTTCGTGTTTTGGGGAGTGGCAGAATACTGTCACTGGTCGCACAAAAGCAAATGGCGGCCAGCATACCGCTTTGACGCCAGTCGGTCCTTGACTGAGACTGCACTGGCAGTGGAGTCTAATGACAATGTTAACGGTAACATCTGCGTGATTGATGCTTCGTAAAATTTTGACGGTCTGCCAAGCAGTATCTTCACTGTTTGCATCATGTTGTGTATCATTTCAAATTTATATTAAAAAAAAATTTAATTAGAAAAAATTCTTGCAACTTTATCACTGTTGCATGTGTTACGTGACTGTGATGAGTATCACTAATATGGATCCATATTAGACAGTTCGATAACCTGAGAGGTATTTAATGAAACTGCCTGAAGACGGTCCCATATGCTGACCGAAACATGTGGCAAGTAAGTAAGTAAGTAAAGATATCCCTGTAACAGGCCGTGGAGGCCCATAGGGTTCTGAGATGTTGAGGTTCCCACATTTTCTAGACAATCGACTCGTAGATGGCGGTAAGGTTGACAGCCCTACGCGCCGGCCGCCCTTTACCCCCAAGAATATTCCTGGTACTCATTTCTGTTAGAGGCTGAGTCGACCTCAGGGCCATAGAGCGGCCGGAAGGATTAGGTTAATTGAAAAAAATCCAATGACATCGTGACTCGAACCCGCGACCTTCCGTCTTGTAGCATAGTGCATAGCATAGCATTGTGATGAGTAGTACTAATATGGATCCATATTAAGACAGTTCAATAACAAGAGACCTATTTGATGAGGCTTCCTGAGGATCCCATATGTGGACCGAAACATGTAGCAACTATCAAATAAACCAATACGACTTCTCACATTGATTTTATTTTTATTTTTATTGTGTTGACGGCCAGTGCCACAAAGAATGCCAAACAGTAGCCGGAGGATCAGCTGACAGTGTCAGCTTCTTCACGCAGTTCGCGTTTGCGCTGGAAGCAGAGTTTCTGTAGTACATGAGGTTATAGTCTGACCCGGAGCCCTGTAGGAAACCCCGTTTGCTGTTTTCGCTTTACCCAATCATCGACAGCTTAAGGCCTGAGTTCGTATAGTTTAGTCCTTGGTACATTCACGTAGGTGAAAATGTTGCTGCGCCGAAAAAAAAATGTATATTGTTGTTTAAAAGATTAATTTAAACATGTAGCACGAATCCAGTTCATGGGGTGCAGATAACTGAAACTCAAGCTTACGAGTACATGTAACTAGATCAAAGTTTATAGGAGAGAAAATTCAGACTTCTAAAGACTCAAAACTGAGTATAGCTTGGACTGCAACCATTCTCTTACTGTCTGCAGTACTTGAGTGACTGGTTTTACTCTCATATAACCAGCAGCTGTGTGAACTCATTTGTGAACTGTCGTGGACTGTGACGTTTTCCCCTTTTTACCATTTTATATTTGCATGGCGTTCTCCGAGGTACAGTCTAAACTCATTTCAGTTGTAACGCTGTAAGATCGCGCCATAGCTCAAGCGGTTAGTCCCTGGCTTCCCACGGTGGCGGCCCGGGTTCGATCCCGGGTCTGGTCAAGTGGGATTTGTGATGGACAAAGTGGCGCTGGCGCAGGTTTTCTCCCAGCACTTCGGTTTCCCCTGCCAATCTTCATTCCACCAATTGCTCTACAATCACCCTCACCTATCATCTGGGGCTGGTACAATAGGCCAGAAGTGGCCACAGTACAAGGGACTTAGTCCCACCCCACTAGCAATAAAAACCGCTGTAAGATCAAGGTATAGTCCCTGTGCTTAATTAGTTAAACACTACGCTACGAAGTTGTATGGGGGACTAGAGGCGAGTGATCAGCTTCACGCCCCTGCTGCTTTAACCCCGGCGAAAGAACCGCCACAGCATCCGTTGTAAGGGGGGGGGGTGCTCTCCAGGCCCCAGAACAAGTCTGGAAGTTATGGAGTAGAGATAAATCTTTAGTTCCTGCCTAGAATTGAACCCTGAACGTTCATCCCGCAGGCCGTTGCTATACTGAATGAGTTATCCCGGCTCAGTCAGCACGGTTTGTAAGAAGCTTCCGATGTTTCGGATGAACCTACTGTCTACACAACCCCAAACATGAAGGCAATATGTTCCACCGAACCGTCGGAAATATATCTTGAGACTACATAGTCTTCAGTCTACAAGATTATACAGTTTGTACTTATTTGATTTTCGCTTACGTAATCTCGCTTTCAGTAGCTCAGAATACATAGCGTCGAATAGTAGGGCAGTAGTGAATGACGAATTGGAAAGGAAGTGGCCGTGGACTGTTTCAGGGTACTATCCCAGTATTCTCGTTGAGGGATGAAGGAAAATCACGAAACTCGTCAGGCAGGATAGCCGTTGTCAGCCGACAGTCAAATTGACTACCCCTCGAATTCGGTCACTCCCTCATTTGCACTTGTTCCGTTTGCCGTTCCGTTTGCCGTTTGACGCAGTTGAAGAAAATGTATAGCACTTTTTAATTTACCTCTTTTTACTTCTCACTTCAGTGCCATCACGAGTCCATAAAAGGCAACATGGCGGACGACTGCATGGCGCTGAAGGCAATTGAAGCTGCGCGTACATAGCTGCGCGCAGGTATATAAAATGTGAAATAAAATAATTCTTAAAATATCAAATACAAATGTTTTATTTTGTGAATAAAAATATCTGTAATCATCTGCCTATGCACGAAACCCATCATTCATGTTTTAGGGGAAATTAGCTCTTGATTTAGGCGTCTTTAATTCGTGCGATATTTTTGAGGAAACAGTTACCACATAAATCTAGAAGTAACTGTACGAGTGAGACGCTTTCTCTGCGATCCAACTTGCACAGAATTTATTTTAATGCTAGTGAGGTGGGACTAAGTCCCTTGTACTGCGGCCACTTGTGGCCTATTGTACCAGCCCCAGATGATAGGTGAGGGTGATTGTGGAGAAATTGGTGGAATGAAGATTGGCAGGGGAAACCGAAGTACTCGGACAAAACCTGCCCCAGCGCCACGTTGTCCAACACAAATTCCACTTGACCAGACCCGGGATCGAACCCGGACCGCCGCGGGAAGCTAGCGACTAACCGCTTGAGCTATGGCGCGGCCCTAAAATACAAATTCATTTTCTTGATATAATTGTCGTTAGGCTCTACATAGAATCAAACTCCGATACCGGTACCAGGGAGGACAGCCTGCACAATGGGAACGCATGTTCAGATCCCGTTCGTTAACTATGTGCAGGTCATTTCTGTTACTTTCCGAGGGCACGAACTTCGCGATGGATGACTTCCAATTTAAAGAGACATCGGTTTTCTGAGTAGGATCTATGAATTTTCTGGTAATTATAAAGCGAAGTGTAAACAAATCTGGTCTCTCGGTTTAAAGTTCCAGCTTTGCAACTGTTTTACTAATTTAGAGGTGTCGTTAGTTGGGCGTAGGCAGGTTCCGGTTCATGGCAGCCATTTTGCCCTTTGCACTGATGCAGTTCAGTTTGGACGGTCACAGTTATTGTGTAGGTCTGCTTACTTCGAGGTCACTGAAGACAGATTATAATATGGTTGTAGGAGTATCTGTAGGCAGAGCTATTGTTTCGTACGTTTCACATAGAGTCTACTTAACAATGAAATTACGAATACAGAACTACTGTGTCAGTCCTAATACAAGGCGAAGTCTTAGCCTGCCTTCCCTATTTTGAAAACGTACAAAGAGGATTATGAGATCACCTTGCTGTCTGTCTGTGTTTGTTCCCCCCCAAAGAATTTTTTCGTTTTCTCTGCAGTTCATGTCGTATCAAAGGAAAGTCCCGGTATGCGTTCAGTTATTCCCATAACTTTTTTTTCTCAAATACTGCTTCTTAGAAAAGAGGAGGATTTTGAGGAGTTCTCGTTGGCAATTCTAATGATATTTGTGAAGATACCTATATTTGAGCTATTAACGTTTGAATATTTTATTTCTTAATAGTATAAATTTTACTACTTTTTACTTTAAACCCTCTAAATTAAATTGTATTGAATTTTGGAGCAAGAGGAACCCCAGGTTTTGTCGCTGGAAAAATAGGGGTTGGCCCTATTTTCTGGCTTATACAACAAATACAGATAAAAATAGTTTGTTTTCACATACATCTATAAGACATATTGCCTTAGAAATTGTTTTGCCGCCTGAGAAGCAGTAAGGAAAATCCTGTTTTGTTGATCAGTTCTTTCCAGACATTTCCCTGTTTATTCACAATCGTCTTCTCATTCGACGCTTTATAAGCCTGACGTCGTTAAATAATCTTGACAAACAAGTAAACAAGTGAAGAGTCCAACACGATCTTATTTATTTAGTGTATTAGAGAAACATTTTACCTTGAACATTACTTTTAAGTGTCATGATAAAAATTACACCTGTTCATGTCTCTTTGAAACAACTTCTGTACAGTGAATTAAATATTTATAGTTTTCTAATATATGTATATATGTAAAACGATCAGAAACGATGCCGGAATAGGTTAGTCATTATAGTGGGCGAGTATGAGATGGACGTCCAGGCTTCGATTCCAGGCAGATGTAAGAGATTGTTCTCTGCTCCGAAGAGACTGCACCCATCCACCTATCCAGTGGGTACCTGGGGCTCGTTTCCTGGGAGTGAAGCGGTTGAGGCGTGAAGCTGACCACTCATCTCCATCTAGTGTCGAGGTTAAGAATAGTGGAACTATGCCTCCACTCCCCCATATGTCTTCGTGGCATGGTGCAGAAATAAGCGATAGGGAAAAATGTACTTTTATAATATTAATTATTTCACTTTATCAGGTAAAAGTAAAGTAAAGCTACCCGTGTACCAGGCCGTGAAGGCCCATAGGGTTGTGAGACGCTGAGGGTCCCACATTATCTGGACAATCGGCTCATATATGGCGGTAAGGTTGTCAGCCTTACTCGCCGGCCGCGCTTTACTCCCCAGGACTTAATTTAATACAGTATATCTGTGCTAGAATACTCAGTAGCAGCTCCCCACACACAAGAATAATCACACATCATATTATTTTTGTTTCATTTTATTTTATGAGTGCGGTAATGCTGAGGCGCTTGGTACTGCAGCTTCAGATGGGGCAGATCGAGTATGCAAAATGGTGGGACATGATAAGGAGAAAACCAAAGTGCTCAAGGAAAGCCCCGCCCCTGTTATTCCCTCTCACCCTTCCTGCATGTGGAGCCATAAGAAGGTATCCCGGTTTCCAGGTCGGGAATCCAACGACTAAATGCTTCAGCCATGGCCTGGTTTACATTTCAATTAGTCGGTGCTAGAGAACTTGAAGCGCTGAAATAAACATGTAAACAAGGACGCCCAAATATCAGTAAACAAGTTCATTATAACCTCAATCACAGATGAAGAAATGTTGATTTTGTTTTGCGAGTTTGAATTTATACAAACCAGCCCGATGAATCAGTCAGTACCAACCAGTGGCGGCTCGTAGCTAAAATTAGTGGGGGTGCTGCTCCAGAAGCGCACAGTTCCGTACAAAGATTGGCTACTGACATTAAGCTTAAGGATTATATATTGTATTGTACAAGTATAATGAAAGAATTAAAGAAAAAAGGACTCATTATATAAATGTTATCGATAATATCATGTGGAAATTGGGGGTGCTCCAGTTCCTCAGTGCCTATACACGGGCCGCCCCTGGTACCAACACTTTTTAATGCTATTTAACGACGTCGTTTCATTGTCAAAACTATACTATGTCGAATGGTACGTATGATGATGGATGAATTTGAGAGGAAACGGCCATGAAATAATGAAGATGATATCCTGGCATTTGCCCGAATGGGCCAAGGAAAAGCAAGATACGCCCTTAAGAATAGCCGGTGTTAGGTCGAGATTCGAACCTCTCGAGTAGAAGGGTAGAACGTTACCTCTAGTACTGAGTGAAAATCACGTTGTGTAGGCCTATGTGTAGTCTCATTTCCTACAGTCAGTCATTCGATCCTTCCAAAGGCATGAAAGCTCAAATTGACATGTGTTATAGCCACTAATCTACATCAGAAATTCACATGCAGTTTTAGAAGGTTCAAGGGACAATTCCTTAGTTGTTTGGCTTGCTGAAGGTTAAAAAATTGGGTAGCTGATAAGATGGATGAGTAGTAGTGATAACAAATAAGTAAAAATACTCGTAGTATGAGATTGTAAGCATTTAATGTTAATGCTTCTGTATTTGACTAGAGATGCTGAAAAATAAACGTGAAGATGTTGGAGATTATTGTCTTTTGGGATGTCACTCCTTCTATTTAGATGTTTGCTGATGTTTCGGAGGAACATTCAGCCCTTGTCATCAGGGTTGAAGCAACAATCTTCATAGTCACAGCTGTGAGAATCTCAGATCTGAGTTGAATGCTCCGAATCAGAATATTTGACACAAACTGAGATTCGAAGTAGATTTCTCCAAGTGTGAACGATCTACAGTCAGAACTGACTCCTCATCCTCCTCCACCACCTCCTCCCACTCAACCTCCTCCACCTCCACCTCCTCCACCATATAAGCAGTCAAGCCTGTTCTGACCTAACATATTCCTGCTGTCTCTTCCATGGTCTTTCTCAGTCCCAGCTTCGTCATGGTTTATACTGTAGAATTTGTGTTGGTATTGTTTATGTCAGTCATTCTATCTGAATAATTAAGCTAAATGTGTCATATTAATCTGTAAATGTATTGGAAGATAACCCAAATACCATGAAGAAAAACACAGAGTACCCAATGTATGCCACTGATGGTGGTCTGTTCATAAACACAAAAAAAAACTGGGTACATGTTGACATATTGTCACCAGAATGCAAGACAAATCATAATATGAAGATAGCTTTAGATCCTTCAGAAATGTGGCAAGAGTTAAAATATTTGGGAACTGCAGTAAAAAAATCAAAACTTGATCTGTGAGAAAATTAAGAGCAGATTAAATTTGGATGATGTTTGCTATTGTTCATTATAAAAGATAAAACATCTCTGTCGAGTGTGACTGTTGAAGTTCTTGGGTACTTCAATTCTTAACACCTTTACATGTTTCAGTCCTTATAGACCATCATCAGAGGGACATCGATACTGTTTGGAAACCACTATTTCAAAGGGTGTTCTGAATGTTAAAATATGTACACATACAATGTAATTCACAATAGATACACAATCCAAAGTTTTCACAACTACAGCAGCTGTCTTGGTATATTGAATATTTTAAAACTTTTGTTATTTAAGTTAGAATATATAAACCAAATAGGTTTGTATCCTTTCTCTTATCGCCTTTCTTGATGGGGGCTGAACTTGTGCCACCTGTCTTTCTTGAGAAGAAAGTTCTTTGATATCATCCTATGTTTGTTTGTGGCGCGCCACAGGTGCAGCAAATATACTAATTGATCAAGAATATGTGAGGCTTATTCCAAGTGAAACCGATTTGTGTGTTTGGCCCCCTCAAGAAAATTATAAATGGCCATAGATTTTGGTCAGCTGAAGATGTCAGCTGACGTGTTTTATTAGTTTCAGCAGTAGTTCAGGGAGTTCTTTGTGAAGCTGGTTCATCAGCTGGTGCTTAGAACAATCTCTGAACAAGTTCCATTTGAACAGCCCTCATTTTGTATACAGATGGTTACAGTTAGATATCCCTGAATCTCACATTTGTGATGGCACCTGTAAAGCTGGAAGCGTGCGTACTGTGATTCCCCAGGTCTCAGTTTTACCATCTGACATCACTACTCTTCACTCATATATCTAATTAAATGTTTCTCCTTTAATTTCAGTGCATGAAGTCCTACATCGAGTTTGAAATCCAAGAAGGGGCTTATGACATTTCCTGCCCTGATGCCCAGTGTGAAAAACAAGGTGTGATCTCATTATTGGAAATTGAAATTCTAGTCAGCAAGGAGTTAGTTGAGAAACACAGCAAATTTCGTCTAAATAGAGGTGAGTGATGATGAGAAACGGGCACACATTATATTGCAGTCAGCCCCTTGTTTATTCATCTACAACTGCCATAAAATTTTGTGATTAGTGTGTCTGATTATTGTACACTGAGTGCAGAGTTTTTTGACACATTCTTTGAAACCATAATTTTGGACTTTGTCCATCAGAGTTTATCAGAAGTACTATGTTTCCAATATTGATTCTTTTTTATGCTTATTTTATAATGCTGACAGTATGTAGGCTATATAGCATCAAATGACACATTGGTCAATTAAGAATTGGAAAAGATTTGGAAGGAAGAGGTTGTCACCAAATCAAAGCACTATACATGTATTTGCATGGAGAGACAGAGGAAAACCGTGGAAGTCTCAGCTAGTGTCCTGGTCGAGATTTGAACCAAGCACTCCGCAAATAGAAGTATAGTTCATTACCACTGTATTAATCTTCTCAGTGGAAACTGATTCTATTTCCATCTTCAGGTGGCAGGATACAAAAGAAAACCTACCGTGCAAGGCCCCTTGGTAGGCATGTTCTCAAACCATGAAAAACATCATAATTTTTAAGAATTTATTTTGAATGCAATGCCAGTGGGCTAATTTTGTATTTAGCCTTCTAAAAAATGTCATTAGGTTGTCCTTTGGAACAAAATGTGCAGTCAGTGTGACATATTACCAGTTGCAACATCTCAAAGGAACATAATTAGAATGTTACAGTTGAGAGTAGCTTCACTAATTGAGTCAACAGAATATGTTTTCTGTCATATCATGTTCACCTGAAGATGGAAATAGTAGGTCTACCAATTTCCAAAACATAGTAATTTCAATAAATTTAGACAGTGCACAAAGTCCAAAATAATAGTTTTAAACAATGTAAGTACATTGCCATGAACCATAAACATGGTAATGTTATCATGGAATAGTTCAGTACTTGATGGACATATGCAAGCAGCAACAGTCAGACTGCTGTATAATAAAATCCAATACTCAGTTGACAGAATGTGTACTTTCTGAAATTTTTGGGATATAGAGATGATATTTTTGGTGAAGACAGTCTTTTTTGAAAGGCTAATTGCCGCTGAGCTAATCAGTGAATGTTAGACTATTTATGGAACCTGAAGGTTTGTTACCACATTCGTAAGAGCCACCTTTGATCCCTTCCATGTGCTAGATGCCCCCAGCATGCTCTCAAAATCTATAGGAGCCATTTTGAAATTATCCTTAAATGTTTGTCTAGACTCCCAACTTCAGCACAGCTTTTCTGACCAAACCTTTTTACACATTTTCCATTTCTCTCTTGTGAACACTGAAAATGATGGAATCGGACATGCTTAATTGTTACATTATTCTCTGTGAACAATATTACTTAGAAGCGTTGAAGTTAATTTAACTTATTTTTTATGAATGCTAATCCACATAAAATGACTTGAAATATTTGTTATATATGTTCTCCAATCTTGCTTAGGTTAGGACAGAATAACTGGAATTTTGTGTTGCCTCTGGATTGCATATTTCAAGTATATAAATATGTCCTGGTGCCTGCGTATTTATGTTTCACACAAAACATAAGGAATGGGGGGGGGGGGAAGGCAACAATTATTGGAGTAAAACAAATATAAAGTGACAATGAAGTCTGGTTTGGGAAGTCCCATAGGGCTGATGAGTGGTAATGTGTTAAGTTTAATATTTGTGCCTAAGTCAGTGTGAATGAGTTTGTCCAGTTGCCAGCATATGTTTGAAACACTCAGGATAAATTAAAAAATGACAAAACGAGTGAAGTGAGAAATTAATGTCAACGGTATACAAGAAATCAGTTTAACAATTCTGTTTTTATTTGCTTCAAGAGTTTTGACGTTGTTCTTCCTTGTTTCCACAGAAGTGGACCTTGATGTTAACAGAACGTGGTGCCCACGTGCGGGATGTGAAACAGTGTGCAATGTTTGTGGCCCTGTAGAGCGTTGTCTTCCCCAGAGCGTCCACTGCCCAACTTGTTCGTCAGACTTTTGTTCAAACTGCAAGAACCCTTGGCACTCAGGATTTTCGTGTGAGGAGAACACCAGACGCCTGACCAAGGAAGGACACACAGATCTCATGGAACCAAGCATTCCTTTTGACTCCGATCTCATCAAGTGTTGTCCCATGTGTAATGTTCCTATTGAGAAGGACGAGGGCTGTGCACAGATGATGTGCAAGCGTTGCAAGCATGTCTTCTGTTGGTACTGCTTGGCATCATTAGATGTAAGTCCCATGGTCACTCTTTGCATTGTTCGAAGTGGCAATACAGAGGTAATAATGGAATTGTCAGTCCATAATACAGCTAATATACTGGATGGCATAAAAAATTAATAATTTCAAAGAAAAGCTAAAAAATTTAACAGCTGTGCAGATTTCATTGATGCTCATACATGATGCTTAGAACATTTGTTTAGTATGTGTGCAAAAAGGATTCTTCAGTGTGGTTGATTTGTCACACAAAAATATTTTACATTCTGAATGTTAGAAACAGGAATTTTTTGTAACAAAATCTTATTTTTCTGTGTAAAAAATCAACTGACTGAAGTAAATCTTTTAATGCAACTTACACAAGTTTCAGTCGCATCTGTAGAGTTGTTCACTTTTACCATATTTTTAATATCTTCTTGCACTACCTTACATATCAGTTTTGAATAAAAGTAAAAAGGAGTGGGACAAACTGGTAGCAGGACATCATACCACCAGTCCCTCCCCCTGTCACTCACTGTTTTTCACGTCAAGAAGCAGAATGTTAATATTTTATAGTCTTCTTTAATTCATTCATGAATGATTTTATGTTTACATAAAAATTTGCTGTAAGTTGTCTTAAATCATATTAATTCTTGCTTCCATTTTACCCATATTTCAATCTTGGTATGCATTTATAATAATTAGCAGGTGTATGTTGTTCCTACCTGGCGTTTTCAACATGAAACTGATTTTATTATATCAGAAAGTTGAGTCATCAATTAAGATATTAAAACCTGCTTTGAATACAGTCCTGAATCAGTTCAGTCCAGCTGTCACAGCCTCTCAACTTGTTTCACAAAGAGCAGGAACCTATTTGGTTTAAATTAATTACTAGGGCCCGGATTTCTATGACATATCATATTTTTTTCCTAGGGTTTATTCCTATTTTTAAATGTAATTATGCATGTTTCCAGTCATTCTTATTAAAATTATGTCGTTTTTATTGGGCATATAAATGCATATTTTAGAGTTTTATTGGTTTTACAGCATATTTTGGCATAATTTTGAAATAAGGTCATATTTTTGTCATTTTAGAAACAATTCTTTGATATAATGTAAAATTTCGGTTCCATAATGTTTAGTATTACAAAATAAATT
>NW_019740663.1:369565-390171 GCF_002891405.2 Cryptotermes secundus
CAATGAATGGTTTAATCCAGTATGAAATGTCGAAATTCCATCAGTTTTCTTTCCTTCAGAGACATAATAGGGCTAATTTGGTAAGTAGGACCTACTATCATATATTCATCATCTTTATTCTTAATTTTATTCTTATTTTTAATTAAAATTGTGAAATTTTATGTCCCATTTAATATTTAAGGTCATATTTTACACTGTTTAGGTCATATTTGACATAATTTTGGGTCATAAGTGCATGCATATATTTATAGTTTTTAGGTCATAAAAATCCGGGCCCTATTAATTACAGTACATATTTTTGGGGGTAGTCTGGTTTATAAATGGTTGCGTTTATTAATATAAAGGCACTGTTCTACTAGAATGAAATGGTTATGTTACAGTTTTGATAATACGTAATTAGTAGTAGTAGTTGTGGGCATAGTAAAACAAGGAAACAAAGATCTCAAAACTAGATGTCACCAAAAGTACAGACACTAATTCTACTCCATGTATGTGCATGCAAGTTTGTGTGTGTGTGTGATATAGCTAATCTTTATTTTTCTTTTTGCTTGTATTTCAGGATGACTTCCTACTTAGACATTATGACAAAGGTCCATGTAAGAACAAACTTGGTCATTCTCGAGCTTCAGTTATCTGGCATCGAACACAAGTGATTGGAATCTTCGCTGGGTTTGGGATCCTGTTGCTAGTGGCATCTCCTCTCCTCCTCCTAGCCGCACCATGTATTGTTTGCTGCAAGTGTCGAGTCTGCAGTGGAAGTAGCAAACTGGATTCAGAGGATGAAATGCAGGAAGAATCAGCATCTTGAAGTGTAATTTACTGTTAACATTATAGTTTTAATATTGAATCACTTCTTGAAGAACCAACACACTCACTGAGCCTTGAAGATGAGAATTGTCGTGAAATTTACCATACATATTAATCCCATAACCAGTTGTGTTTGTCTACATTTTTCTTTTCTATCAAGTATGCGCTACACACAAAAGCATGCCTGTAGACTGACTCTGGTGTCTTCTTCATCAATGCATCTGCATTGAATGTACTTAAATCGATAGATCTGAAATTTTCATTCACCCATAATGAAATACTGAGCAAGTCAGTATTTTGTTATCCTGCAGTTTCCATAAACTTGCATATGCTACCAGCTGTTTGATACTATTGCCAATTCTTAGAAAAAGACACCTTGAGCCATCACATTGCTTGACATTCAAGTGAATATCAATTCCATGAAGTGTAACCACTTCAGTATAAAAATATACAAGTACACCTTTACATGTTTCAACCAGCATTGGCCACTGTCAGAAGGTTCTAGCAGGTACACCGTTTTCATTTTCTACTGAAGTGTCCTGTCAGTTTTCTGTAATTTAGTTTTTGCATACCTCTTCTCTTTTAATTCTGGTTTCTTAATTAGTGACTCACCCATTGTGATTAATGAAGCATTGATGTCTGGCACTGTATAAATTGCTACTTTCTCAAGCTGTTAATTTTTATTCTTCACTTCTACAGATATTAACATCTTCACTTTTGGTTCTTTTTGTTCATTTAACCAGAGTGGCAAATTTTCTCTATATAATGCAGATAATTTCGGTCAAAGAATGAGATGATGAAGCCTTTTGTTAGGTAGTCGTTAGCATATGTTTCAACAGTTTTTTCGGTAAGTCTTCAGTTCATGACTGCAGTAAATTATTTTGAAGTAGATCACAACATGTTAATCTTAGTCTCAGTTCATGAAAATCTATGTCAGTAACCAGGTCTTAGCTGCAATAGTTCTTTCCTTTTTGGAGTAATGTCTCAAAATCGGCTCAAGATGGGGTGGAGTGTTCAGTTTGATAATATTGTACTTCTGGCCTTGAAGTAGGAAACAGGAAAACTTGGCTAAAGGAACACATGTTATTTGCAAGTTAAGTTATGAAAACGCTTTCTTATTTCACTACTTCATTAACACAGTGTGCTCAGTGTTCACTGAAATGAACCTTTAAAAGCAATGTTGAATGTTTTGTTTAAAAGTTTAAATGTGAAACATTGAGACATCTTCAAGATGCTGGCACAGTAAATCTTTGTAACCTGTTAATATGGTATCACCCTTGCCACTTAATGTACACAGACATGCTGCATATCATAGCAGCATGCTACTTGTTTGATGTGAGAGCCAGTATAGCTTAGTCAGTATAATGACTGGCTACAGGCTGGATGACCAATGGGCCAGAGTTCAAGTCACAGTGGGGCAAGAATTTTCACACCTCCCATGTCGTCCAGACTGGCTCTGGGACCCACCCAGCCTCCTACCCAATGGGAAAGAGCGCCTCTTTCTCAGGTGGTAAAGTGGCAGGGGCATGAAGCTAACCACTCACCTCCAGCTAGAGCCAAGGTCAAGAAAGCGTGGATGTATACATTCACTCCCACATACACCTTCATGGCATAGTACTTAATTAGTTAAACACAGAGTCAAATTTACTTTTTACTTGTTTGAAGCTGTAGTATAGCTGTCAGTATTCCATTGATGACAAATTTCATGAGGTGGTGCTTTGATGAACTTTAAATTCCATAAATATGTGAAATTTAAATATCTACTCTACTCTGAACCTTAATTAATGTACCATTAGTTTTTATATGAAGCGTCTAGAGCTTAGTTATGTTTATGTGCAACAGTGTGTAATGTTAAACCTGAAAGAATGTGTGACTTATTTATAAAATTCATACAGTTTCAATGGGCTCAGAATTATTTTTTTGCACACTTCATGATATGTGGCTGACACCTGTGATGAGTTTCAAACAAATCCCAGGCGTTACGTATAACATTTTACCTGTGTATAAGTGAAGCTTTGCAATGAGCTCATGAATGTTTTGATGCATTGTCAAAGACTTTATTCAGGAAAAGTTTCGTAGACATGCCTTTTTTACACTGTTATATACCGATTTGTTAACGCTCCATATTTAAACAAGTGTAATGTAATTCTTTTCTTTAGTAGTGCTAGCACCAGGTGATGAATTCCGCCAGCAGAAGAGATGTCACCTGTTGAAGCTCTAGTTGTCGAAAATAAAGGATGAGGTATGGCGTAGGTCAGCAAAAAGATCTAAGTCTTTCTGGATGCTGAAGAGACGACAAAGTTTTACTAGACTCCTCAAAGACACAGTAGATACAGAAGATACAGATGTGAGGGTCCACGACCCAGATAACAACTCCTAACGTCGGCGAACAGAGATTCGTTCAGCAACGTGATCAGTAAGTCTGATGTCGTCCCATCGGAAGGTTCTGTACTTATAGTAATAATCTGGGCGTTGGCTCGGTCAAAGGCCCGGGCACATGACAGTGGATTCTGACGCAATCTGGATTACACGAGGCAGATGCTCGTATTAGAGAGATTTCGTTAATACGCCCCAGATCAGGACCAAAGTACAGGCACGTGGAGCGACAGTCATAAGCAGCACGTGCTATGTTTGGGACATTTAAGCGCCTTAACCTTAGAGGATCTAAGGTTATCGATCTCTTGTTTCTTCATTGAGAAAAACAGCTGTCTTACAAACTCTTACTGAAAGCGGATACAATATAATTAAATATATCATTACTTTAGGTCTTAGAGAGTTTACCTATACATGTGGTATCCTCTCTTTACAGGTTGACCTTATTGATAAATTTATATTAGTGACATAATTGGTTTCACCTCATTATAGGTGTTAAAGATATGTAATTACAATTCACATATTACACCTCCCTTCCTCTAAAAAGTTTTTGCCTATTTGGTGAAAACTTTTCCTTTTTACTCTTTAACGGAACATTCTTCTGCTCCTTGTTCTAGTTGATATAGGTTCTGATTCTTCCATATCTGAACTTTCAGCATGGACTTTCCTAGGTTGTTCTGTTACGACGTCGCCTATCTCGGGTAATGATTTCAAGGATATGGCGGGAGAGGTATTCGTTTTTGAGTACTCTACTTTAGAACCGTTGTAATTGTAAATGCTCACACAGCATTTATCTTGGGCTTGTTGCCAACAATCCCTTGGGGTCCACTTTTCCCAAATCCAAAAGAAACCATTTCTGCAGCATTTACAACAACAGCAGCTGCAGCAAATGCACATAACAATTATGCCAATTATTGTCATTGTTGCCCCCCAGGATGTTGCAACTGTGTAAAACCTTTGGTTCTGCTTAATTTCTTGGTCTTTTATCATTTGTTGTACCTCCTCTGTTTGTTTACTTGCGACTCTCAGGTCGTCTATTGAAGACATGATATTTACTAATGGAGTATGCAAAGGTAAGTCTTCAAAGTTTACATCTTTTAAATCTTCGAAGCAACAATCAAAATTTACAGGAACATATGGTACATAATCACTTGTTGAGTTTGTTACCATTGATGACATTGCACATAGGGTTACATAGGATGAGTATCCTTTACACTCGGGTTTCAAGGTTAATTTACCCTTGTTTTGTATTTTTACCGTTGTTGTTTCATGAGGACATAGGATGGTAAAGGTTTCTACATCTGGATTCACGAACAGCCATTGGTTGCTTAAATGTAGAGGTATCCAGAGAGTTTTACTGAGTTTGAAAAATCTGTACTCACAACTGTCTGGGATCCTCGTCGTTGATGGATGTAGCAGTGTTGCTTCGCAGTCCACCTCTGGGATGTACGTGTAAATAGGAATCTCTTCCCTACATACATAAGTGATCTCGTTTGGTTGAAAACAACCTGACAACTCATTAGTTGTCATTTTCCCAAAATGTTGCCTTAAGGCATCACTGAACATATACTCTTTATTGAAATTTATGTAACTATAGGTAGATTCTTGTCGTTTCACCATGACAGGAAAAGGTAGTAACTTATACAATTGATATATGGTGGGTGAAAACAAAGGAATTTCCAATACATAAACCAAATATTGCTTGTATGAATAGGTTTTAGGGGTTATTATCTTCTGTAATTCAGGGAAAGGAAAGTTAGGGTAATCCAATCCGCTAGGCAGTTTCTGGCTTCCCAACAAGTTTTTTATCTTTTCTGCGGTTATTAACTGTGGTTGCATGGAACCTTGCCCTGCGTGGACAAAGGCGTCAATCAGTATCTCAAATGAGTGTTGACTCTCGTCAACACCCCTCTGTATCAAACGAAATTGCTCATTGATCAAGTTTACGTTTTCAATTTCTTCTTCTAACTCATTTATCTTATGTGTACTGAAGTTAAGTAATTTGTCTAAGCCTTCCTTCAAAACCTTTTCATTCTGATTTACTTTTTGCAATGTTGAATTTACTGAGGTGATGGTGGTTTTTATAATCGTCATTTGTTCATTAGACAAGTGCAAAAATTCTTTTTGTTCTTTCTCTAGTTCATTTATGTGCTTATTGTAGTTCTTCGCATCTGATTGCGTTAGTGTTCCAAATAGAATTTTCGAAACTTCGCCCACAAAATTTAAAGCGCCTCGTTTTGATCTCTTTGATTTCTGAGTGTTGTCTACCCAATATTCTGCTACCAAATCTTTTAAGTTGTCTATGTATCTACCTTTTGACCTCATATATTGCCCGAAAGCTGCGCAATCAGTATAATGATACCAATTTTTGTCTTTAACTTTCTGGCAAAAGTCCATAACTTTCCTTTGATGAATTTTTGTCTGCTTCCATAATTCGCGAGTTGGTTCCAAATTTATATAAGTAACCACTTTCCATTTCATGGGATAAAATAGTAAAGTCCCTACTTCATCAAAATATATTCCTGTCTCTGACTGCACTTCCTCGATGTTTTGAGCTTGTAGTAGTTTCCACCATATAATTAGTGTGATTATTAGCGCCCACCTAAGTGTCTGCATTCTCTGAAATTGAATGAAAAAAGTAAGGTTTCAATCTGTTAATATGAACTTCCTGATGCCTCCTTTTACCTAGTTCTTGAATAACGGCATTAGAACCTTGAATTTTCTTTATCTCATATGGCCCCTTCCACAACGGGTCCAACTTTTGTCTATTCTCTATTCTCAACAAGGCTAAATCATTTTCTTTAAATTCATAACTATTGGACTTCACTTTCTGTCCTTGTGACTCTTTAAATTTTATTAATCTCTCTTTTGCTAATTGCTGACAAGTCTGCATTTTTTGTTTAATCTCTAACACTATATCATCAAAATTGTAAATAGGTTGAGGTTGTCGTTGTAGTTTTCCTGGGATGTTTGCAACTCTCCCAAACAGTACTTCGTAAGGAGTGTACTTCGTAATTGAATGAGGTGTCGTGTTGTACGTGAAACAAGCAAAAGGTAACCATTCGTCCCAGTCATTTAGTTTCTTATCACAGAAGCAACGTAAATAATTGGTAAGAGTCTTGTGTGTCCTTTCTAAGGCTCCGTTGCTCTCTGGGTGGTATGCTGTTGTGCATACTTTCTCAATTTGGAATAACTTACAAATTCGCTTAAAAACGTCACTCATAAAATTAGATCCCTGATCTGTCACAATTTCTGTGGGGATTCCATAACTTAATATAATATTCTTAACAAAAACATCAGTGACTTCATCTGCTGTTTGATTCTGCATAGGTATAACTATAAAATATTTGCTAAGATTGTCTTGACATGTCAGAATGTATTTCATGCCAGTTTCCGTTGTAGGTAAAGGTCCTACCACATCTAAGTATACCTTTTCCCATGGGATGTTCCTTGTGTCTGTAACTGTCAAAGGTAATTTGATGTTGGGACGTGTTTCTTTATTTAACTGACACGTCTTGCATTCTCGTATGTACTTTATCACGTCTTGTTCTAACCCAGGCCATGAAATGTATAATTTTATACGTTCTATTGTTCTTTGGATACCTTGGTGACCTCCTACGGGACAGTTGTGCATTTCTGCAATAATTTTCTGCTTTCTTTCATTAGTTATTTCTTCTACATTCACATTGAAACACTGAATTGGATAGCGACTTAAGCTATCTGCATTGCAGTTCCTATGCCCTGCTCTGTATTGAATCTCATAATCGTATTCTTCCAACAATAATTTCCACCTCATCAGTCGTGAACTCGGGTCTTTTACGTTAAATATCCATGTCAAACCCTTATGGTCTGTCACTATCTGGAATTTGCGTCCTAACAAATACGGTCTAAAATGTTTGCATGCCCATACTATAGCTAAAAGTTCTTTTTCCACTGTTGCATAATTTAACTCTGCTTTGTTTAATGTTCTGCTAGCGTACGCTATTGGTTTGTCTTGTCCTAACTTGCCTTGACTAAGGATAGCGCCTATTGCATATCCACTAGCATCTGTCGTTAAAATGAAAGGCTTACTAAAATCGGGGTATTGTAATAAAGGAGTATTGGTTAGCTTAATTTTCAATAGATCGAAACTTGTTTGTTCTTTTTCTGTCCAGTTCCACTCATTTTCTTTCTTTAATAAGTTTGTTAAAGGTCTGGCAATTGCGCTGAAATCAGCTATAAATTTACGATAATAGCCTGCAAGACCTAAAAATGATTTTACATCTTTTTGTGATTGTGGTATTGGAAATTTCACTACTGCCTCAATCTTTTTATCATCTGGTTTAACACCTTCGGCTGTAACTATATGACCTAGATAACTCAATTCTTCCTTCAAAAATTCACACTTATCTGGTTCGATCTTTAAGTTAGATTCGTGAAGTTTTTCAAAAACAGCCCGTAGTTTGGAATTGTGTTCTTCTAAGGTTTCCCCTATAATCAAAATATCATCCATGTATACTAAACATCTGTTTCCAATCAATTCAGATAATACGTTATTCATCATACGTTGGAATGTACTAGGAGCTGACTTTAAACCAAACGGCATTCTCTTATACTCAAAGTGCCCATCTGCTGTACTAAAAGCAGTTTTACACCTATCTTCTTCAGCGATTGGTACTTGTAGGTAACCGCTGGCGCAATCTAATGCCGTAAAATACCTGGCTCTTCCTAGTTTGTCTAATATGTCCTGAATATTAGGTAGTGGGTAGCTATCACCAACCGTGACTTCGTTTAATTTTCTAAAGTCTACGCAAATTCTCCACTTTCGTTTTCCTGACGCATCCAATTTTTTAGGTACCACTAGTAATGGGAAATTCCATCCACTGTTACTGGGTGTCACTATATCTTCCTCTAACATCTGTGTCACTTGTCTTTTTATCTCTTGTTGCTGTGCCTCCGGTAACCTGTAATTTCTCAATGTAATAGCCTTACCTTTTGGAATGGTCGGTGTCGGAATCGTGTGTTCTGCCGCTGATGTAGCAGTCAGCGAGTCCCCAGGTAGTTTGAATATATCTACGTATTCTTCGCAGATCTTCCTAATGTCACTTGCCCCTTCTGTGATGTGGTCTAGTCTTAAATTTTCCTTCAGTAATTGCAACCTCTTTATTCTATTCGTTTGGTTTTTGAAATTTTGCCTGTGCAACATAGTAGGTGGTTTCTCTAGTTTGGGATCTGCCGTCATACATATTGGCTTATCAGTTAAATTCATCACTAAACATGGAAATTCAAAAGTTTCACAATTAACTAAACTAGCTGCACAAATTAACCCTGGTTGAAGGATCTGGTGTTCGATAAAGCGAACTCCCTTTTCAAGTGTCTTACATTTTATAACCTGCTCACTATATGGAGGTATTATGACTGGTGTTTTCTTCTGAAAACCATACCCTGCATTATCCAACCAATCTTGTCCAAGGATAATGTCTAAATTCCTCGGCAGACTGTCAACAACATAGCATATTTGATATAAAGGTTCTAATGTGTTTTCAATTCTTAATTTTACTTTCCCTTTTATCTCCATTTGTTTTCCTGTTACACCGCATATTCGAAGGTTCTTATCCTTCTCCTTACTAAATTTTATCAACGATGATTCTTTTACTAAGGATACTTGCGATCCTGTATCTAAGAGAGCGACCCCTAACTCCCCTTTTAATTCTCTGCTCACTACGTATACTTCATAGTGGCCTAATAAATCATCTCTCATAATTTTCGTGGAATTGACTCCTGCAATCCCCAATTGATCATCCCTGATGATTCCAGGTGAATCCTCATGACCATCCCCGATGATCCCTTTTGAATCCCCTACGGCCTCGTCAGACCTTAAAAACTCAGAAGCGTCCTTCTGGCTTAACACAACATCTTTATTATTTACACCGCAACCTATCGGGCAGGTGATTCTCGGTTGCGCAGAACACCCTACTGCCCATTTCCCTGAGAGCCCCTTGCTCTACAATCCTTACTAACATGCCCTATCCTGTGACATGTACCACATGTAGGCTTACTCCTACAATTAACTGCCAAGTGCCCTGCACGCTGACACCTATAACATTTCATCGAGGTTACTGCATGAACCTCCCTCTTTACTTGGGGTCTGTAATCTCTGCTTACTCCTCCATAACTCCCTGCGTTCGGCCAGTTCAAACTGTTTTGGTTCCCCTTGAATTTCTGTGATTTTACTTCACTTTCCTCCTGCAATGCTGTCTCTACGAGTTGGGCCAATGAATTTTCCTCCCCTTTTGCTTTAACAATATATTTGATCCTGTCATCTTTCAGTCCTGCTATGAAGGATCCTTTCATAAACTCTGATACTAGAATTGTCCCTCCATCGACAGCACGGGGATTTATTTTTTCGATTCTAGTTTTAGCTTCCCTCATCAGGTCTACTCCCATATTGTCTATCCTCGAGCCCCACTGAGCTACAGTTTCATTTACTCCTTGTCTTGTGGTAAATAACAAACTTGCATAGTACTCAAGGGTTCTCCTTACTGCGTAATTTTCCTCAAGTATAGCTTTGATCTGCTCCCACGTATTCCTCTCGGTCCTAGCTAACAGTCTGTCTTTAGCCTCTCCAGTAATTTTGGATTCTATGAACTTTAATAAAAGTGGTTGATGTAATGGGTGTACGACCTGTCTGGCTGCCTCAACTCCTTCACAAAATTCGCGTAAATGTTTAGGGTTCCCATCAAATGTCCTAGAAATCAGCTTGACTGCCTGAACCACAGATATAAACTCAATTTCCTCGTCTGCCATAGTGGTGTGGACTAACCTTTGGAAATAGAAGAACGAAGGGTGATCAGAAGGTCAAAGTTTGGAGAATTGAAGCTGTTCCCTCGGGTTGACTCCAAGCTCCTCTCGCGTTGACTGCTGCTTTCCGGCTCGTCACCTAGGCTGTCCCTCGAGATTCAGCAAAGGCCGCTAATGGAAGCTTCTGATCACTGGAATCTGCGGTTGTTCCTTCCGAGTATCCCGGGCCCTGGGCTTCCTCCGGAGCGTTGATTCCTCGAAATGGGCTCGAATCCGCCTCGGCGTCTTCAAGTCTCTCCGGCCCTTCCGGTTTACAACCTCTTTGTCGATTCTCGGTGTTGTTAGAATTCAATCAGCAACGACCTGTAGCACCTATCCCACCAACGCTGCCACCATGTAATGTAATTCTTTTCTTTAGTAGTGCTAGCACCAGGTGATGAATTCCGCCAGCAGAAGAGATGTCACCTGTTGAAGCTCTAGTTGTCGAAAATAAAGGATGAGGTATGGCGTAGGTCAGCAAAAAGATCTAAGTCTTTCTGGATGCTGAAGAGACGACAAAGTTTACTAGACTCCTCAAAGACACAGTAGGTACAGAAGATACAGATGTGAGGGTCCACGGCCCAGATAACAACTCCTAACGTCGGCGAACAGAGATTCGTTCAGCAACGTGATCAGTAAGTCTGATGTCGTCCCATCGTAAGGTTCTGTACTTATAGTAATAATCTGGGCGTTGGCTCGGCCAAAAGCCTGGGCACATGACAGTGGAATCTGACGCAATCTGGATGACACGAGGCAGATGCTCGTATTAGTGAGATTTCGGTTATACACCCCAGATCAGGACCAAAGTACAGGCACGTGGAGCGACAGTCATAAGCAGCACATGTTATGTTTGGGACATTTAAGCGTCTTAACCTTAGAGGATCTAAGGTTATCGGTCTCTTGTTTCCTCATTGAGAAAAACAGCTGTCTTACAAATCTTACTGAAAGTGAATACAATATAATTAAAGTACATTGTTACTTTAGGTTTTAGAGAGTTTACCTATACATGTGGTATCACTCTCTTTACAGGTAAACCTTATTGATAAATTTACATTGGTAACATAATTGGGTTCATCTCATTATAGGTGTTAAAGATATGTAATTACAATTCACATATTACACAAGCATATGTCAAAATTAAAAGAAAAAGGATATGGGACTAATATGTGTGATACATTTCGAAACTTCATCATAATCTGAGATGGTGAAGTATAAATTTTACTTTTAGATGTGTTGATTTTCCATGGAATGATTGCATTATTAAATGTTACATATATTTCTTATGTAATCCTTCTGTGACAATTTGACAAACTATTGCTTGAAGTTGTTTCATATATTGTACTTCAGGCAGGCGCAAAATAACACATGTACATTTCAGTGCCTTCATGGCAGAATAGTGTGGTGTGCAGTGACTGTATCTGAAACGTATAAGACTAAGTCATATTGAGTCTTTTTATCTCTGAAATATATAATGACAATATAAAAAGTGTTCTATTAATATTCATATATAGCAGTGTAGACTGTACACTTATTACTGTATGGTATTCCGTATCAGGTTTCCGTTACTGAAGGAAGACTTGGAGTAGTATTTATGTTCAGTTGATTACAGTATTTAATAAGAAGAGCTCTAACAGTGAAGTTATGTGATTCAGATATTGTAAAATATCGTATAAATGTTCTGAATTGAGTTTCATTACTGCAACGATAAAACAATGCAAATGATGTGTCATTGTATGTTTGCTGTATTTGAGATAATTTCTTGTGTTCACTTCAGTTAAAGTTTGCATGTTAAATGCTGATCAGTGTAATTGGAAAACTGTTAGATTTGAGGTTCCCATAGCAGTGATTATGAAGAGTACCATCTTTTGGGATGTGATGTTGTGTGGTGTAGTTTACCAACGTTTGGAGAAGCCACAGGAAGACTACATACCATCACAGCGCATAAGATGGTACTTTTCAACTGATAGATTATTGTTATAAGTTAGACTGGAAGAGGAAGAAGAAATGTTTCTTTTGCTCTTTGCAAGAATTCTTCAGTATTATGTATGGTAATACTATTGGATTTGATACGAAATAATGATCAAGTGATGTTTATTATACCAACAAGTGTCCACAAGTATACAGTTTTAGGTCGGTGTTAAATTTGTATCATATTTTGACTGATGGTTAACAAAATTAATTATAAACTCAACTTAATTTGTGTGTAAGTGATTGTAGATTAAGTGCGTAATGTATGTACATAGAAAAAGTTTGAATGTGCCCAGTAAAACGTATCTTCATGATTTGTATACATAACTTGCAGAAATAACATAACTTCTCACACTTCCATACCTGTGACCCATAAACTTTATTCTAACACTATTTCTCTCAGTCATTAGTGTGTATCATCATATAATAGGGTGATAAATGAGTAACGAACTTGAAAGGATTTTCAAGGAAATAGTCGTGGCCTAGTTTGAAGTGGGACTAAAGGAAAGCATGGAAGCTCTGTATAAGGGTATGTATTGGCCTGGGCAACATTGGAGTCTTGTACAACTTGACTAAGGTAAATTTATCCCTGTAACAGGGAGGCCCATAGGGTTGTGAGACATTGAGGCTCCCACAACTTCTAGACCGTCAGCTCACAGATGTCAGTAAAGTTGTCAGCCTTACACCCCGGCTGCCCTTTACCCCCCCCCGGAAGATTCCTGGTACTCATTTCTGTTAGAGGCTTAGTCAATCCCAGGGCCATAGTGCAGCTGGAAGGATTAGGTAAAATTGAAAAATCCAATGACCACATCAGGAATCGAACCCGCAACCTTCCAGCTTGTAGCATAGTGCTTAAACCAACTACACTACCCTGGGACACAACCTGAGTACAAGTCAGAAGCATTGCCACTTAAGCCAACATTTTTATATGTCAGCCCACAGACTTCTGTGAGGCATTGTTGCAAATATCACAGTGTAATATTCAATCAGAATTATTGTATCTTTATTGGCAATACCTTTACTGCATTGGCCATTTTCTTGATTGTACTCACCTTGGGACATTTATATATTAGCTTCAAGATGGCAGCTCATTTTTACAAAAGATGCCATTTAAGTAAAACAAATTGTAGGTTGCACATTTGGAAGTCAGCTTAACAAAACCTCCATAAAACAAAAGTCCTTAATATGAAATCCTGGTCCCCATAAGATACATGGTTTCACCTCAATACAAAGAAAATCCTTATGTAACAGATTTAAAAATGTGGGTCCTCTGAATTCTGCTCTGTAGGTTTTCCTGGGTACTGATTTTTATAAGAAAAAGTTTCATCATTGGTTTGGTTCTGTATAGGCGTGAAACTTGGTCTCTGACATTAAGGTAGGAACATAGATTAAGGGTATCATATTGTACTCTTTGAGAATAGGGTGCTGAGGAGAATATTCGGACCAGAGAGAGATGAAGTGACAGGAGGTTAGAGAAAACTGCATAATGAGGAGCTTCATAACTTGTACTCTTCTCAAAGTATAATTAGAATGATTAAGTCAATGAGAATGAGCTGGGCAGGGCATGTAGCACGAATGGGGAGAAGAGGAATGCATGTACAATATTGGTGGGAAAGCCAGAATGAAAGAGACCACTGGAAGACCAAGCCGTAGGTGGGTGGACAATATTAAAATGGATCTTCAAGAGATAGGATGGGATAGTATGGATTGGATTGGAGGGCTCTGGTGAACATGGTAATGAACCTTTGGGTTCCATAAAATGCTGGGAAATTCTTGAGTAGGTGTAGAATTGCTGGCTCCTCAAGAAGGGCTCAGCTTCATGAGCGAGTGAAGGTGCATGGTATATTTAGTTCTGGCTTCAAGAAGAAAATTTCGTTAGTTGGAGTCACCTGCTGCAATATCCTTCTAAGATAATTAAGTTGGTGTCATATCAGAGTGACTCCGTGCCCCCCCCCAGAAGAAAAGAACTGCCTTTTTATCAACCTTATTGCACAGTGTACAAGAAAAGCATGTGTATGGGCCCCATTAGATCATATAAGTTCACGCTCGATCAGTTCAGTGGCAGTCTTAACTTTTGAATGTACTGCCATGTAAAATTAAGTTATTACTTTTATGAAGCTGTTATTCTGGTTTACTTTTGACAATTAGAACTTTAAAGGTGAACCATGACATTAAATCAAACCAAAACTTTTAACTTCAAATTAGTGTCCTATAATTGTAGTTTCTTTAAGGATGCTCTCAGCATCTCATTCCATATAGCGTTCAAAGTTGCTGTTGTGTCATTCAGAGAGAGAGAGAATAAGTGAAGTTCATTAGCTCAGTCATCTAGGTTACAAGCTGTATTACAAAAGGATTGGGTTCTGATTCCCAGCAGGGGCAAGACATTCTTCTCTTTGAAATGTGCAGACTTCCTCTGGAGCCCACCCATACTCCTATACAGTGGACACCAGAGGATAAAGCTGCAGCGGTGAGAAGCTGACCACTCCCATCTAGTGCTGAGTCAGGTATACAGTTCACAGTACAAAGCATCAGAGTCAAATTGGCCGTAGTTATTCGATTGTTACATTAATGTACCTTACATTCTGGTTATTGTGGTAAATGGCCCAACATATTGCATGAATTTTTTATACTTATTTATGTTTTAATTTCAATTTACTGCTGTTTTTTTGATAAATGACTCAAGGTATAACGGGGTGTTCTAATTGACACAGAGGCAACATGATCCAAGGACATTTGTGGTACATTTAGGATCATTATATTATTATGGCCGATCCATTGTTTGCAGTACCAGCAGCAAAATTTTATTGTAGTTCCATTTTTTGCTATCCTCGGCAGCAACACATTGGATATATCAGCCAACTTTTTGGACAATTTTTACAGAAAAGCAGAGGAATGAGGCCTGCTACACAGCAGTAAAATAAATACAACTGGTCATACTGTAGCATGTAAGCTGTTGCTATGCAGTAGGTGGATAAACGGTGTTATGCAACCTGTTTCTAGGCAACAGATCTTAAACATGTTCCCACGGCAACGATTATGAACACAGCATATGAGTTACTGCTGGAAACGGTGTTTTCTACTTGGCCTGTACAAAGTGGTTATAAGAAAGACAATTTCGGTGATCCAGTTGAAAGTCACCATGTGAAGAAAAGAGTTAGTTGTTAGTTTTTAGTTGAAATTTGAGATCTGCACGGCTATGAAGAAAGGTGTTGAGCGCATGAAGCTGTTAGATGCCGTTGCCAAGGAGTGGCTGATGAAGACAAAGCAGCCTGGAAAAGTCTTAGAGGGTGCTCTGCTGATTTTTAAAGTGTGGAGATTAGCGACAGTGCTGTAATTACTTGCAGGTTTGAGTGGCGTGAGTGTTCAATAAATCCATTCACAAATTCATATCCTGTATATAGTCATGCCCCTAAATCGTGACTGTATATACAAGCCTCAAACTGACTTAAAAAGAGAGACCCTTTCTAGTTCCTTTATGATTCAGCCACGACTTATTTTTTTAATTCGCTTAGTGAGGGCTGGAGTCCAACTGGGTCCACTTGGCACGGCAGCCACTGATTGGCCTATTGTAGCCTGCCCCGGGTGATTATGATGATGGAGAATTTGGTGGAATGAAGATTGGCAGGGGAAACTGAAGTACTCGGAGAAAACCCGCCCCAGCACCACTTTGTCTACCGCACATCCCACTTGACCAGACCTGGGATCGAACCCGGGCCACCGCAGTGGGAAGCCAGCAACTAACCGCTTGAGCTATGGCACGGCCCTCAACCACGACTTGGTCATCTGTGATGACAGGCATGAAGTGGTTGTGCAGTAAGAAAAAAATATTACAGCTGTACATGTATATGCAAGCCCTGAACTGATGTAGATGGTGTATCTAGCCGTACCCTGGTTCACCCATGACTTAATAATGTGTGACTACAGGCAAGTAGTTGTATACGCTGGATTGATTGGGTGCAGATTACATGAAATGCTGGGAAGTCTGTGAGTGGCTGAGCAAGTGGCAGCTGTGCAAGAAGGTCTGAGCTCCAGGTAGTTAGTTACAGGTACGTCCAGTGATCCGTGGTGGAGGGAGGAAAGAAGTGAACCCTGCTTTATGATATTCATATGCCTGGAGGTTGGTGACACTGATTCGTTGTACTTTTTGACAGTTTATTACAAACGGGCCCCCCAAAAAATGTATACACACTAAAACGTACCAAATTTCTGCAGCTTTGTCCAACTCTTTGGTACATATCTGTCAAAGTATGTTGTGTCACATCCCAGAATACTGTAATCATAATTCTAGGCTGTAAGTTCTGATTTGGGTTTCACATGAAATTATGGCCACAGAATCCCTTGGGTGTCAGCCATGCCATATCTCAGGTATTTAGCCACTGGCTCTTCATGATGCAGTCCAGAATCAATTCATTTAATATGGGATTTGTGCTGCCAAAAGTGATACTGGAGCAGGTTGTATTCAAACCCACCGTGGCAGCTAATAATTCACAGCCAACTTTTTGAATATCGAGCAGTCTTATTGAATCAGATAAGCAAACCTGTGATGTCTTTCGGGAATAATTGAAATTATTTGTCTATACTTGGTTCAAGTAGTTCGAAAGCCTTACCATTAGATGTCGGGACTGCATGTTTATCTTTCCACTAACATGGCTGCATACCCCTGCTGACTACCATACCAAGCCAAGACAAAAATTTGGTCAATATCATTGGTTCCTCTGGTACAAAGCAATACTCAAACCCATATGGACCTTTGGAATTCATCAGATGCGGTTAGGGGGGGGGGGGCAGCCTCCATTTCCAACATCGAAATCCTCCAGCGCTTTCAATCCAAGACTCTCCGATCCATTCTGAATGCACCTTGTGTCATAAACAATTGGATCTGGGAACATCTACAAATGAACACAGTGCTCAACTTAATAAAATTAGAAAACCACACTAATGCACTAGCAGTGAACCTCCTAGACAATAGCGGCTCTATACATAGATTGAAAAGATACACCGTTCAAACTCTACCAGACAGAACTGAATGAAACCCCAATACAAGAATTACAATGATACCAAAGCGAACACAAAACATCGAGTATATGAGTTACGCCATTGGGCATAGCCCATTCACGAGCCCGTATTTATTGAACATAGCGGCTCTATACATAGACTGAAAAGATACACCGTTCAAACTCTACCAGACAGAACTGAATGAAACCCCAATACAAGAATTAAAATGATACCAAAGCGAACACAAAACATCGAGTATATGAGTTACGCCATTGGGCATAGCCCATTCACGAGCCCGTATTTATTGAACATAGCGGCTCTATACATAGACTGAAAAGATACACCGTTCAAACTCTACCAGACAGAACTGAATGAAACCCCAATACAAGAATTAAAATGATACCAAAGCGAACACAAAACATCGAGTATATGAGTTACGCCATTGGGCATAGCCCATTCACGAGCCCGTATTTATTGAACATAGCGGCTCTATACATAGACTGAAAAGATACACCGTTCAAACTCTACCAGACAGAACTGAATGAAACCCCAATACAAGAATTAAAATGATACCAAAGCGAACACAAAACATCGAGTATATGAGTTACGCCATTGGGCATAGCCCATTCACGAGCCCGTATTTATTGAACATATTCATTTATTGCAGGCACTGCAGATGATGTATACTGAATGTGAAGAAAAAAAAATTTCGAATGTACCCATCTCCATGATGATATCATGTGCCGTTGTAATTTTTTGTCAATAGATGGTACCACATACTTAGTAAAGTCAAGTAAATCATATGTCGTGTTTTTATCCTCATTATGGTATATCGTATTTACTATTTTTCATCGTATATAATTGCGTTTAGTTACTTTTAGATACTCATTAGGCACTATTATATAATAGTAATCGCGTATTTGACTGCCATACTGTGCTCTTCCGGTTGCAGCTAATCATTGTATCTGGCACGAAGTGTTTAAGTGCCTTGCTTTGACGAGAGACTTGTTATTTGTCTTTGATATTTTAAATAATTTTACTCGTATGTTTTCTTAAAAAATAGTTTATGGCCGTTCAATTACACATTCCTTCCAAGAATTTAATTATGTTTCAGGATTTGTGACAGGAGCGATTCGATCGAAAGTTGACACATCGCTCAAGAGGAGGGAAATCGTTTTAAAATGAGGTGAATAAGGTACCAGAAATATTAATGCGAATTATGTACTTGATTGCAGTCTTAGTGTTATGTGTAACTGTATTGTGTTTTGCAGCTTGCCACGGGCTCAAATGCAGTCCCTGAATGGAAAACGACCAAATTCCCAAAGAGTGCAACAAGAAGCATCACCCACGCAACATGATGATTTGATTAGATATATATGTGACTGTAAGTTATGTCATGTGGTATATTTTTAGTGTGTACAGTATTGCCACTGTTGCCTTGATTTTTGTTTTATTTGTAAAATGCAAGTAGAGCATGACAGTAAGCTTGTAGGCCATATGCCGATTTAGGTATTTTCCTTATTGATGATTGTTAAGCAGGTCGTTCTGGAAATATATGTATGCTGTTAATAGTTCGAAACTAATCAATATTAGAGTTTGGAGGCATAAACTATAAAGCAAAAGTAATTTATTTTCACTGAGTTTTTTTCTCATCATACACATAGAACATGAAAATGCGGTTACAGGGCTATGTCCATTGATGCACGTAGCACTAGTTTATGTCATAAAATACCCTTATATTCCAAAATCAGCCACTTTCAGCCTTCTCATTTGCTGGAAGGTACTATGGTAAAGTTGTTCATGTGCCCAACTAATTAAGCACTACCCCATGAAAGCATATGGGGGAGTGGATGTGTAGTTCCACATTTCCTTGACCTTGGCACTAGTTGGAGGTGAGTGGTCAGCTTCACGCCCCTGCCGCTTTACTCCCAGGGAAAGAGCCCACGGTACCCATGGATGGTAGGCTGGGCTGGCTCCAGAGCCGTTCTCGATGACATGGAGAAGAGAAAATTCTTGACCCCTATCAGGACTCAAACTCCAGCCCCTCCATCATCCAGCCTGTAGCCTGTCGCTCTACCAACTGCACTCTACTGGCTCATAGAAGGTACTATGGAGTGGTACAAAATGTGAATTGAAATTTAAGTTTCAGGAAGTTAGCACCACCAGGCATTCATATTTCATTATATGTCCCTCACTGTTAGGGCATAGGGGATGGAGTGGAGGTATAGTTCCACCATTCTTTCCCATAGCACGGGGTGGTGGTGAGTGGGCAGCTTCATGCCCTGGCTGCTTTACTCCCAGGACCCATTGAATAGGAGGCTGGAACCTTATTGTTCAATGCTATATATGAGCTATTGAAAGCATTGTTACCATCTACTTGTTTTAGATTTGACAAGCTCTCATCTCGTAGGAATGAATCCATTTTTACTTTTTTTTGGAGATCAAAATACATTAATATAAGTCTTTTCCATGTATATTACTATTAAACTACATTAATGATTATGGACCCCCTCACCACCTTATCGTGGTGAGGGGGTTTGAGTATGCCAAGGACCCTGAGAGCTATACCAGCGGTAGCGTAGCTACTGGCAGGGCCTCCCTTGCTGGACAGGTCAAAGGGTAGGCATCAGACGAAGAGAGACACCAAAAACCAAAAACTGATGCCGGAAGCAGCGTCATCAGCAGCGACTTGAAGCACAGAACAAATGATGCTCGAGATGGTTCAAGTTCGTATAGCAACAGGCGTGACCAGAGTGGTTTGAACGGCTGTTGTACTGCGATGTGGAAAGCAAATGGAAAAACTACCACATTATCACTTTTCCTGGACAGTCTCTTTCCAAAAACAGAAGATCACATTAAGTGGAGGAACTGTTTTGGAAGAGACTGTGGACCTGTCATCTGACAGTTACTGATCAATCAATCAATCAATGATTATGGCTTAAACCTGTTAGAAATATTGCTTATTCTATACATCTGCTTATCAGTAGCCAATATTACAGAATTCTTCATTGAGATAATCTTCTATTGAATAATGGCACCCCTTAGTAAGTCCTTAAGTTTCTTTTAAGCTGATTTTTGTTATCTGTTTTATGTTGTTAAGGAATTTGGTATAGAAGATTTTTATTTGAGCATGCTGTTACATTGATGTATCACTCACTCATTCACTTCCGTCTTTAATGCAACTAAAAAAATTCATAGTCTTTCCCTAATTTAAAATAACATTAAACTCATAATCATTTGCTACATGTTTCAGCCATACTTGGCCATCTTCAGACAGTTGTTCACTTTTTGAAATCTGTTGCACTGGACTATATCTTAATATATTTTAATGTTGTTGCATTATTGTTGTTAACCCTAAAATACTGTAACGTGTTTCGTTACTGATCCCACTTCTGACACCAGTGTAACGTGTTTACGTTACTGAAGACGCCGTAGAGATGGTTAATTGGTTTATTTAACAATCTACAAATAACGGCTACAATTAATTATCACAATGTTACGGGTTTCCACACTTTACAAACCCTAGAACAAAATCTCTTCACACTCTCTTCGAGAGTCTTCACGTACTAATAATGCGGGAGCTATACAAGTCTCCCTGAATTACACACTCCAGATATGACTGGTTATCACTGGTTATCGCACAC
>NW_019740663.1:392669-405206 GCF_002891405.2 Cryptotermes secundus
CGTCAGACTCGAGTGCAGTCACGCCTCCGCCCTCGACCTTGAAAAGACCACCAGTGAAAGAGCCAGTAAATCGTCTAGAGGGTGGCTTGAAAATTCACAGAATGGTCCATGTTCCTCCCAGTAACAAGAAGAATGGTGCCCTGAGAAAGTGTCGCGTGAGTGCTAAGCACAAGATTAGAAAAGAAACAAGTATCATGTGTGCAGGCTGTGGTGTGGCTCTCTGCAAACTTTCATGTTTCAATGTTTATCACACGAAGAAAAACTAATAAAGAGGTATGGAAAGGAATTTATTGCATAAAATATTGTATTTTAATTAGTTCCTGAAAATTTCGTTTTTAAAAACCAATTTTTGTTGAAGTTGTTTAGGAAAAAGTAACTACATGCATTTTAGCGACATAAGGTTTAAAGGGCCTGCCAGGACAGGGGTGGGATTTAAATACCCTTCGCGCCAGTCAAAGAGTTAATCAGCCCAGCTAATTTTCTGGGTACTCCAAACTCTATGAGAATATTGAACACTACTTTCCTATCAACTGAATCATAGGCTTTCTTGAAGTCTATGAATAACTGATCTGCTGCCTCATTGTACTCCCATTTTTTCTCCAGTATCTGATGAATGCAAAAGATTAATCACTACTTGATCTGTTACATCACAACCCGCATTGATAATCCCCAATAATTTCATGTGTGTATATGTATATATATAGACTTGACTGTGAGAGAAGGATATTGAATCAAATTTTGAATGAAGTTAATAGCAGTGATATCCCATGATAATTACTACAGTCGGTTTTATCACCCTTATATGTATACAGTGGCCGTCTTGTAGTGCACTCAATTTCACCTGTCACTTCACAACATGTTTCGGCAACATAGTGCCATCATCAGGTGTCCCAATTACGTCAATCTATTGCATTGCTTGAGAGAGTAGCACTACAAGACGGCCACTGTATACATATAATGGATGAAAATCAGTGCACCAGGACGCTAAAATATAACTTTATCACCCTTCTTGAAAATAGTTCTCCTTCCACTGATCAGCAATCCCGAGTCCTGAGTCAGATTAATCAAGTGCACGTACTCCCATTCACTTTCTATGAGGTCTATTTTAATATTGCTCTCCTGTCTACCCCAAGGTCTTCTGAGCAGTGTCCGCAAGTTTTCGTACTGACACCTGGTATGCGTTTCTCTTCTTTCCCATGCTTGCTGCATGCCCCAGTCATCGCATCCTTCCAAATCTTGATCATAATAATTGGGGAGAAGTATAGATTATGACTGTCGCACATTGACATGAAATACTGACAGAAAATATGTGTCTGACTAGTGTACAGTTAACATGTGTTATGCTGTATCAACTGCTGATAAAATAACCAGATATCATCATATGTTAACTGTACACTATTCAGGCACATTTTTATGTTGGTATTCCAAGTGAATGTGCGATATAGTCCTTGTGTCAACTGTTGGACCGCTTCTGTGGTCTAGTGGTCAGAGTTCCTGACTATAGATCCAGAGGTCCGGGTTTGATTCCCGGCACTACCAGATTTTCTGAGAAGTAGTGGGTCTGGAACAGGGTCCACTTAGCCTTGTGAGGATAATTGAGGAACTGTTTCAAGTAAATAATGGCTCCGGTCTAGAAAATGAGATTAACGGCCATGGGGATTGGTTGCACTGACCACGCGACACCCTCTGTCCACTAGGGTTGGCACTAACTTTGACGACAGGCAGCAGTCGCTCGGTCAGTATAGTTCGCTTGTGGACTAAAACCACGGAGTTTGTTTTGTTTGTGTCAACTGCTGAGGTTGTGTAGAATCCAGTGAGATAGGGTGTGGTGGTTATGAATGGATTCAGTTCTTGTCACATTTTAAGATACTCTTTGCAGTATTTATGTAGAAGGTTAAAGGAAATCGCGTATCATATAATTTGTTGCTCTCCTGGTCTGCTTTGTTACTTAGTTACAGAATAAGGATGGGAGGGGGAAGAGTTTGTACACACTTTGTATAATCCAGTTTGGAGTATACAAGTTTGTTCCTTTCAATTTTTAATTATGTATTGATCCCAATGTTAGTTTACTACAATACACAGATACACTGCAGCAACATAGAGATTGGATATTAAATGTGAATATGACGTTTATTTTTCCAGCTTGGAATACAGTGTCAAGAGAGCTGGAGAATTTCAGTCAAAATGGTGCTGACACTAGCAAAGGTAAATCTCTGCTTATGTTAGTGTTATGTTGTTACATCACCAACCAGTATTGAGGGAAGTGTTTTAATTTTGAGATGTAATGTTTATAAAATCCTGTTGTGCCTCTTGTCTGGTCTAAAATGTATGTATGTATGTATGTATATATGTTGAAACTCCAATTTTGCAGCTTCAGATTTTATTCTGTTTCCTGATTTTACACATTTTATTTGCTTATATATGTTGTATGTGAAGGTGTTATGATGAAAAAATCAATCTCAAGATTTTGTGATGGATTTTGATGTTTTCAATCCCCCCCTAAATTTGAAAGAGTGACTTTCAGATTCTGACTGACTGTAAATCTGTATATGTTAATGGGTACACTCACTAGCACCTGAGGGGCTGGATTGATATTAGTCATATTTGGTATTTGAGAGTTCTTCCATTGCAGGTCAGTGCCTGGTGAAAAGGAACTTTCTACAAGGTTTTTTTAGTAACTTGATGAGTTCACAGCGAGCGGTGTGCTGCTTGCTGCCAGGCGCGTACAGATTTTGCCAATGAATCAGCTGATAACATTTGGAATGAAGGGAAGTAATTAACTTGCAGACCGTTTGACGGCATTATGCTTCACGACTAGCAGTGTGGTTCATGTATGAGAGTTTGTTTATGTTTTGTCAGCAGTAGGCAGCAGTTATCATCTCCTTTATGAGCTCCATTAGTCATTTGTTCTCAGTTACAGTTAGTGAGTGACATGTTCCATTAAGGTGTGGTATGCTTTAGGGTAACATATATTCTTCTGTGACACCTACATGAAATATGGTTCAGCTAGAAAGTGTGGAGGAACATTTTGACGTAAATTTTGTAATGAAAAATTTCCCAGCAGACAAGCAAGTCACAATTTGCTGAATAAACTTAGGACAATGGGGTCTTGATAGACAAGAAACAAAACCTAAGTGTGGGGTGCTTACTGAGGAGAAGTTAAATGACATAGGAGCCAGACTTGAATGTACGCCTAGAAAATCACTTAAACATCTGACTCAGGAGACTGGAGTGTCAGTGTCTGTCTAGTGCAAGATCAGCAGTACAACTGCTGAAGCCATCCAGTGAAGGTTGGCATTTGGTGTGCTGTAAGTGCAAGAAGGATTGTTGTATCTTTGTTTTAAATGAAACAGTTAATTGTGAAAAATATCTACATGTACAGAGGACAGCATTTTCAACACCTCCTTTGATCTGTGAATTGTAACTACTTCATTCCAAACATTATCAGCTATCAGGCATGCCGCTTCATCGGCAAAATTTGCAGCAAGCAGCGCAACACTCACTGTGAAGCGCAGAGCCATGAATTCATTAAGTGAGTAAAAAAAAAGAGACCTTGTAGATGTGAAAATACCAGACCTTCAGATGTGCCTCAGAATACAAGAGGCAATTTCCTTGAAAATAGCTCCAACAGTTTTAATTAAATTTCAGTAATTTATGAAGACCATCTATGTACTTGAAACTACATAGATGATATCTCCAGGAAAGTAATTGTACATTCACTAGGGGCCCAAATTAGAGATCGCAGTTTTGTTGAAACTGCTTCGACCAGTCGATATTATTCGGTATTCAGTAGCCAGCAGCGGTATGCTGAGCATCTGTTTATTTAATTTCCAAGGCCAACTTCATATGTGAAAGTATGTGGAGTATCTTTGCACCAATCTTATGTTTTCTCCTGGACAAATGCCCATAAGAAGAATATTACATATTAACTACATTTATCTTTTTCCTGAGTTTGTACTTCATTTGTCAAGTCCTGACAACAGAAAGTTACCTGATCTTATATTTACCACATTTTATTTTGAAAAATGAGAAGAAACACTAGAGAAGTTTACTCCATATTCAAGGTTTGTCATAATAAAATGGTATATCATTGCTTATGAAAGGTTTTTAACCTCACTTGAGAGATCTGAGTCATGAAACAAATGTATCTGTTTGATTATATAAATAACACGGTAAACTCCATCTTATGAACCTTGCATAGGCAACATTATGGAGGATAAGTCCTGTGTATATATGTTTTAATTTCCTACAGGCATATAAACCTTGGAAGAATGTTGAATGTAGTATTTTCTAATGATGACATAATGGTCTGTGACAGTAAAGTGGCTGGAAGGTGAAACTGAGCACTCACCTCCAACTGGTGTTTGAGGTCAGGAATGGTGCAGCTATACCCCCACTCCCCCATATGTCTTCCTGGCTTGGTGCTTAATTAACTAGGCACAAGGAAAATTTTATCTTACACTGATGCTGGTTGGCTCTAAAACACTAAAAATACCGTGACATATGGGCCGCTTCTGTATCGGTAGAGGCATGCTGTAATTGCTGAATTCAGATTGTTACTTCCTCAAAAGCAGCTACTGAAACAGAAGATTTGTCCATAACATAAAGTACAGATCTAATTATGATTAACTTTTGTTTGAAATATTTATCGTTCTGGTGAATATTTAATGAAGTACAATACAATAGATTAGATTAAATTTAAGTTAAACATGTTCATGACTGCCAAAGCCTGAATTTAGTTGTCAGTTTGATTTAAAGGTTTTTTTTTTGCAAAGTTTTAAGTACTCCATTAGTTAGTTAAATCAGTTTGCTTCTGATTTATCAGTGGCACAGGAAGAATTGCCATCTGCCTGGGAAGAATAGATTTCTTTATGCAGTGAAAACCACCAAAAATTCATGATGAACACATGTAATTTTATTGATACTAAATTGAGTGCTGCCTCTTATTCCTGCACTCAGTCAATATTCTGGATAATTTTAATTTACTGCAAAGTTAAGGAATTGACACTGCAGGTCACTGTGAAGCTTTTCTTGTTTTGGAGGTGTAGCCTGATCTTTCCTTATCTGTCAGTGGACGGTCTGTGCCACACCCTGGCAGTTTTACTCCCAAGAAAATAGCCTCCAGTACCTATTGGGCAGGAGGCTGGATTTGACCCTTTAGCTGGTTGGATGAGATGTGAAGAGAAAAATCACTGCCCATGACAGAAATGAAACCCACATTCTCCAGCCATCCATCTGGTAACCTAATCACAATACGGATTTATCTGTCCAGATCCCATTACTTAGTGTACATGGATCATTTAGTGTTTTGCTCAAGTCAAGGTGTGATGTGCAGGTGTACAGTGTATGTATATCTTTGGTTTTGTTCTGATGCAGGAGGACCAAGTGTATTGTACTATGTGGAACAAGAGCCAAATCCACAACTGAAAGGTAAACACATTAAAATCTCGGTATATAAATATTTTGAGACTAAAATTTGAGGTTCTCATACCAGTGACTATGAATATTACTGTCTGCCAGGATGCGACACCGTATAATTTGATCGATAGGTTTTTGAAGAAACTGCTGCATCCATATTCAGTGTTTTCTGCCTTGACATGTTGAAATCTGTCTACCAAACTACATGGAATTATGAAGAATGCCGTCTTCTGGGATATGGCATCCTGTACATCTTGTGTGAACCGACGTTTCGGAGGAATGTATCGCCTGAAAAATCTGCGAGTGAGGAAACAGCATGAGCAGATGGCTGCAGTCTACACAACACCACATCCCAGAAGATGGCATTCTTCGTAGTTATGCCCAGAGAACCCCAAGCTTCACACAGTGATATTCTTTGGGGAGGTCACTCTATGTAATGTTCACAGAGTTGAAACCCTCTGAACCAAGAAAGCCAAGTTACTTCCATTTTCTCTGAAGATGGTGCAGCAGGTTCTTCTGGAATGTTAACCAGATCCCAGAAGCTACAAAAATAGTCACACTGGACGGAGTTGTTATGTTTTTGTAATTTGTTAGTGTGACGGACCAGAATGAAACAAATCAATTCAGATCCCAGAAGGGTCTAATCTTCATTGAAAATTTAATTTCACTTTTGTTATTCGTCTCTGAGAGGTTTCTGTGTGTATGTTCATGTATGAAAAGTTTCTCAATCGTTTAAAACACTGCCAGAAATTTTGTCTTCCTTTTTTTTATGTAGTGCTGTTGTCAGATCCATCATCAGGGAAGTCATATTTATCTGCATATTCTTGACCCAGTAATAGTGATATTCTTAATAAGTAAGTAAGTAAAGGTATCCCTGTAACAGGGCATGGAGGCCCATAGGGTTGTGAGATGTTGAAATTCCCACATTTTCTAGACAATCAGCTCATAGATGGCGGCAAGGTTGTCAGCCTTACGCACTGGCCTCCCTTTACCCCCAAGAATATTCCTGGTACTCATTTCTGTTAGAGGCTGAGTCAACCCCAGGGCCATAGTGCAGCTGGAAGGTTTAGGTCAATTGAAAAAAATCCAGTGACCTCATCAAGACTTGAACCCACGACCTTCCGGCTTGTAGCATAGTGCCTCAACCAATTACGCTATCACGTTTAATAAACTAATTTAAATAACATATTTATTATTGAAATGAAAGCATCAAATATTATGTTGAATTTGAGATTCTGGCAGTGCTACACTGCATTTTGACACTGAAGATGGAGAAAATGTGCTCTTCCAAGACATAGCTTGACTTTCACCAAGCTGAAGCTTGACTTCATAAAATTTTGTGTTAATATTTCTGATCATTTAAGATTGTCACTTTACTTCAAAGGCAAAACATCTTTATATTATGTTTTCACCAGAGTAAATAAATATCTCAAAGTAATATTATAGAGCTAAATATTTCACTTTATATGTAAGTGTACAAAAACGAAAGTGATGCTTTCATTTTATTTTATATGTTGAACCAGTGTCAGATTTTAAGTTTAGCAGTCATGGAAACATTATAATGACTGGATGCTGAGTGTGTATTTTTACTTCTTCTGTCTCCTTGCATTAATTTAATTTTTACAGCTCCCATCATTCAAAGGATCATAGTAAAAACAAATAGTAACTTGATAGTTTAGGCAGAGCCATGAATGCTACTTGACTGCTGTTTGCTGATTTCTTGCTTGGCTTACTCTTTGACCCTGAAAATAGAGGCAGGATGTTCCTCTCAAAATAAGTGAATTTCTGCAGTCTTCATGGCGTTACATCCCAGAAGATTGTACTCTTCATAGTCACTATTATGAGAATCTCATCTCCAGCTTTGCGTTTGTTATACAGCTCTTTAAATCTGTGAGGTTTGGATCCTTCTTCACATACAGAGTATCATCTTTGAGACTACTGAATGAATGTCAGTGAAATTTGGTATTGGTGGGCATACAGTAAAAGTTGTTAGGTGAATTTAATTTTGGTTCTTGTATATTTTTGCTTTGACCCCTACTTTTCATGAAGCTCAAATCAGACTCTTTTAAGTTTTCTCAGAAATGGCTTATGATACAAAAAATTTCTCATGACATGTAATGTAGATAACATTCTTTATTTTGATATGGTAGTTATCAGCATTTGAATATGCTAATGATGATAATGTACTGGACAAAAATATGAATTCTCTGAGGAGACACACAGCAATTATTAAGTGCTAGTAAGAATATTGGTTTCACAGTAAATGCAGGAAGAAATGGAAGTAAGTATTCATGTTTTTCCACCAGAATGCAGGACATAATCGTAATATGAGCACGGCTGATAAATCCTCCAAAACTCTTGCGGAGTTTGAGTATTTGGAAATGACAAATTTAAATTGCATTAACAAATAAGTGAAGAGCAGATTACATTTGTTGTATACTTGTGTTCAGTTCAGAATATTCGTTTCTTCCTATCTGGGAGTTAAAAATGTAAGGTTTAAAATATACTGAAGTTTAATTGTGGTTCTTGTTTTGTATGGGTGTGAAGCTTGGTCTCTCATGTTACGGGACGAGTATTTGAGAACAGGGTGCCACAGAATATTTGCACATAAGAGGAAGAAGTACACCAGGTGGGACTGAAATTAACTGGGACACATCAGCTGTTGGTCTATGCTGAAGATGTGAATCTACTGGGAAGAAAAACACAGACCTTAATTGACACAAGTGACGAGGTTGGGCTAGAAGTAAACACAGAGAAAACTAAGTATATGTTGCTGTTTCATCACCAAAATGCAGGGCAAAATCATTACATAATGATAGGCAACAGATGTTTTGAAAATGTGGCACAGTTCAGATATTTTGGAACAATGATTAGAATATACAAAACTATAATTTTGCCTGTGGTTCTGTATGGGTGTGGACATTAAGGGAGGAACATAGACTGAGGGTGTTGAGGAGAATATTTTGACCAAAGAGAGATGAAGTGACAGGAGGTTGGAGAAAACTGCATAATGAGCTTCATAACTCGTACTCTTCCCTGAGTATTATTAGAATGATCCGGTCAAGGAGGATGAGATAATGTAGAATGAAGGAGAGGAGAAGAAGAATGCATATAGGATATTGGTGGGGAAGCCAGATGGAAAAAGACCAATGGGAAGACAAAGGTATAGGTGGTTGAACAATATTAAAATGGATCTTATAGGGATGGGATGGTATGGATTGGATTGATCTGGCTCAGGATATGGACCAATGGAAGGCTCTTGTGAACATGGTAATGAACCTTCATATTCCATAAAAAGCTGGGAAGTTCTTGAGTAGCTACACAATTGGCAGCTTCTCAAGAAGGGCTCAGCACCATGAGTGAGTTCATTTTTTATAAAGTCCAAATGTGTTTTATGAGGTATGTCACTGTCAAAGCATTGCTGTTGTATAGTTTTCACTGCTATGAACATTTTTTATTACAGATTTTGAACCATTTGACCTTGAAGGATGGTGGGGGAAGAGAGTGGTGCAGAATATTACACGTACCCAGTCATCATAGTGGGTAGGACAGCATTATTACTTGCACTGTGTTGCCAAGTAACTTTGTGTTGGTAACGACGACATGATCAGTTGCCTAGCATCGGTGTGTAAGGACTTGGCTGCATTTTACTAAAACATGCAAAATGTGCATATTATTTTGACAGTGACAAGTGACGTCAAGTGGATTTGGATTCATTTTATCAGGTGCAATAGGATTTATTATGAGATTTATTATTTGAGGAATAATTTGGGGGTAACATAAGTGAACATTTTTTAAAGTCAGTAATTCAATCTGAACTGAGATTTCAGATGGAAGATGGAACAGTATGTTCAATTTTGACCTTGTTCATTTGTTTTAGAATGGAGTTCCCATTGTTTCCAGACTTACTTTCCAATAGGATTTTAAGGCATTTTATTCCTTCAATGAAAACATTTTACCATTTTCAGTCTGTGTCAGTATTCCCTGTAGATTAGTTATGTTGGAAAGCAGAATGATAAAGAAACTTTGAGCATACAAAAGCATGACACATTCCTCTCTGTCACTTTAGCTAGTTTTTACACATGTTTTCTGGAAATTCACATTTTACTCTAGTACAGTATTCTTTTATTTGAGTTTTAATGTACAGCGTTCATCAGAAGTCACATTATCTCTGAAGAAAGCAGTCTTCTGGGATTTGGCACCGTGTATATGTGGTGTTAACCGACGTTTCGGAGGAACGTATCGCTTCCATCTTCAGGGTAGAAGAAAAAATATAAGAAATCTGCAAGCGAAGAGACCGTGAGAACCGGTAAAAGCAGACTGGGTGCCAAATCCCAGAAGACTGCTTTCTTCATAGTCACCGCCGTGAAAGCCTCAAATCTTACACATTATCTCTGTTTGCTGTTGAGATTGGTGTGAGGTTGACTGGCCAGTTATTAATTATTAACTTGTATTGAATGCGTAATATGATGTGCAGGACTTGTTGGAATCAGATTTTTCCAGTACAATGTGTTCTGTCAATTGCTGGTTCAAACAGATCTCTGTGTGTGGCTGATGCTTCTGCCCATATCAGCATGGGATGGATTGTGTTCTGGTTCTGGTGAAAGTCTTTAATTTCTATACCCCAGAAACAAATATTCCTTGATTGTGAACTCTGATAGATCCACACATAGCTCAAGTGGTTAGTCGCTGGCTTCCCACTGTGGTGGCCCGGGTTCAATCCCGGGTCTGGTCAAGTGATATTTGTGGTGGACAAAGTGGCGCTGTGGCAGGTTTTCTCTGAGTACTTCGGTTTCCCCTACCAATCTTCATTCCACCAATTGCTCCACAATCGCCCTCACCCATCATCGGGCTGGTACAATAGGCCAGAAGTGGCCGCAGTACAAGGAACTTGGTCCCCCCCCCCCACTAGCAATAAAAAAATAATAACTCTGATAGATTGCATGCTCATGTGAAATTATAACATATCCATGTTTTGGAACCATATTCATCACAAGCCTAAATACAGTAACAACAGAACTAGATAATGACAACAAGAACAATAGTAATTCAATTCTTTATCTACTTACATGAGCTGAGGGCGAGTTACCATTTGGCAAGGGTAAGGGAAAGGAAACACACATGAGACAAAACAACGTGAATTAATAATATCAATTTCAGAAACTATTCTGTTCATTGTGGTACATAATATTGTCCTTCAAATTTGATGAGGGAGGAACCATGTCATTCTTCTTTGTTCTTCCATTCCTTCATCATCTTTCCATTGTTTACCTTGTATTCCTTTTCCATCCCATATTCCCATATGTCATCCTGTTCTCATTGCCCTCCCTTATGTGGCAATGGCAGAACACCGTTTGGGCTTCCTCTGTATCGTAGCATGAGCAGAAGGTAGTTGGGTTTCTCCGGTATCATAGGGAGACAGTCCCATTTTTTTTTTTGCATAGGAAGTAACTGGGAAGTGTGTTGGCCTGGACTTGCACACAGCAGCAAATTAACAATTTCTCCAGGATATGACATTGTTTGGGAGAAATGGAGCAGTTCAGACAAACTGGTGATTTTACATGTAAGAAGGTGATGATGACAGCAATAACAACAGCTACTTCTGTGCATGTGCGAATCTTCATTTTTTTAGATTGAGGAAAAAAGTCTTGAACCTTGAGAATTTTTTGATAACTTTTGCTTTGCACATTGGGATCATGTTAAAAAAGAATTCTTATGATATAAGCTTTGTACTAAAGTTCTGAGACTGAGTCTGTAAAAAATACAAAATTCAGCTTAATAATGAATGGTTCCCCTGCTCTTCAAAGTAATCCCCTCCACAGTCAGTACACTGTTGCCAGTGTTTTTGCAAATCCTGGAAGCAGCTGGTGAATGCCTTTTTCAGAATATCTGTGAGCTCCATTGTAACAGCCGCTTGAATAGCCTTGATATTCTCGTGTTGCCATCCTTTTAGCATTCTTTTCAGCTGTGGAAATGGGCAAAATTGCGTGGAGAGAAGTCAGGAAAATACAGGGGATGTTGAAGCACAGTAACGTTGTGTTTAGCAAGAAATCTGTTGACACTTAGAGCTGTCTGTGGTCTTGCATTGTCGTGCAACAGAGTCCACTTTCATCCCAAATTCTCTTCTGAAAGTGAAGAAATCATTCTCACACATGCCTGATTTCTTTAGCAAAAATCAGAGTTAGCAGCGCAAGGAAAGGAAAAGTATATATATATTTGTATTCACTGCAATTAATATTTTAATGAAGTACCATGGCTGTTGGGCATGCTGTAGTGTAGTTTGTTGATGCACTGTGGTAAAAGCCAGAAGGTTACAGGTTCTGTTCCCAGTGAGGTCATTGAATTTATCAATTGACCTGGGATTGACTCAGTTTTTTAAGAGAATTGAGTACCAGGAATCTTCTTGGGGTTAAAGGGTGGCTGGCATGTGTGACTGATTGCCCAGAAAATGTGAGGAACCTCAATGTCTCACTACTCCACAGGCCTCCACAGTCTGTTAGAGGGATAGCTTTACCTTTTTACATTTATCATGGCAGATATAAAATAACATTGTAATATTAACAGCAGCATTATATAGGAGCAGTGTGACTTCTGATACACCATGTAATTGTAACTGGGAAATAGATACTCTTGATAGTCAGTATTGTTAACTTTTATACTCTGCAAGTGACAAGTAAATCAGCAGTCACAAACAGTTAGCCTTCACGAAATGTGTTTTATACTCTGAATGGTATCTCTGAAGTTGTAAACGTGATTGTTGCAATTCTGGGTACAAATTGAAACACTGTTGCTTCTTAGTGTATGTTTGCTGCTATTTATAATTTATTATAATTTTATATATGAACAATTATTTGATCCTGTCACTTTATAAGTGCCGTGGTAAATTGGCATGGTATTGTAATGTAAAACATTCAAATAAGAAATTTTTGATGTACCAGTGTGTACGATGGGGTACCCAAAAGAAACTGAACTAATTTTTTTGTGGGCAGAGCTTTTGTAGTACCACGTTTTGCCGCTATGAGCGCATAGAGCTAACATTCCTGAGTCGATAAGCCGACTACCGTTGTTTCAGAAGGTAAGGACTAGTTTCGGCAGAGTTTATAGTGACAACTGTTTTGT
>NW_019740663.1:405491-410948 GCF_002891405.2 Cryptotermes secundus
CTGTCAAGCATCTCAAAAGATGAATTTAGACAATGTTTTGAAAAATGGAATAAAAGACTAGACAAGTGTATTAGTGTAAGTGGAGAGTACTTTGAAGGGGATTGAAGGTTTGTGCTTAAAATTTGAATAAATAAGTTTAAAAAAAATAAGTTCGGTTTCTTTTGGGTACCCCCTCGTATGTGTACTTTTTTCTGATTATTCTAATATTATTTTTGATATGGCTACTTGGTGAAGGGTTTATAACCAAAATGTGTTATTTTATTACACTACGTTTCCTTTTATGCATTTATATTTCACAGAGTGAACATATTTAGCTGAGGTTATGTCCATCTACCCATCTGACTGCTTTAATGCACATATTTTGCACAGAGTAAATGGATATTTAGCTGAGGTTATGTCCATCTGCCCATCTGAATATTTTATCTGCAAAACTACAAAATGAATTTAGATGACATTTAGTATTACTAGTCTACCCTCAAAGTTGTCAGGTGAATTTGATATAATTCATATTGGTACAATACAACCTAGGCTTTCTGTGAAGCTGATATCCAGTTTTATTAATTTTATAAAGAATGGTTCATTCATATAAACGATATTGGTGCAACATACGAAGGGGGACCCAAAAATAACCGGAAACGACCTGTTGCGCGCGCATGCTTTGTAGTTACGAGTTGTGCTGCTAGGTGATGTTAGCTGGGGGTCTCCCGCGACTGTTAGTGAGCTGGCGTCAGACTGAGTTAAGTGGTTTGTCTGTGGTGCTCTGTTGTGTGCGTTCCTGTTTCAACCCTTTGGCGATTAGTGAGATGGCCGACCAGAAGGAACAAAGAGTGTGCGTGAAATTTTGCTTTCTGTTAGGGAAAACTGCANGTTCCTTCTGGTCGGCTATCTCACTAATCGCCAAAGGGTTGAAACAGGAACGCACACAACAGAGCACCACAGACAAACCACTTAACACGCCAGCTCACTGACAGTCGAGGGAGACCCCCAGCTAACACCACCTAGCAGCACAACTCGTAACTACAAAGCATGCGCGCGCAACAGGTCGTTTCCGGTTATTTTTGGGTCCCCCCTCGTAAAATACAGAGCTCATTAAGGTCTTCAACTTTCATTAGAAAGATTTTGTAATGTGAATATTTAATGTGCAGTATGAGTGGAACCTTAAGTGTGATAGCTTTGCAATGGTATGAATGTAAGGGGTGAGCCATAAAAACCGGCCCTCACACTGCGACCTTCAGTGATCTATTGTGCTTTTTGCAATGGTAGATTTGTATGTGCAATAAAGGAAGATTGAGACCAGTGAGCTATACAAAATAGTAAAGGATTGCATTCAGAAAATAATAATAAAAAAAAATGTTTTCAAAAATATATAGTGCTATATCTCGAAAATTCTGCAAAGACCGCCACATTTATACCAAGTGTTCATTGTGCATGCTCGTTAGGCGTCTGGGGAGCTTCTCAGAACATCTTATCAGCAGACACTGTGGCATCCCCCAGCTAACTGAAGGTCATTCATTCGGTGATCACCTGATCAGAGAGTCAGTTAGTATTAGGCCATCGAGTGTTATAGAAGCTTGTTTCTATTGTGATCTGTTTTATGTCTTTATGGTTCGTGTGAGATACAATTTAGAACAAGGAGTTTTCATTTTTGATTGCTGTGTGTGGGGGTGGGTGGAACTCATTCAAATTGTGCAGGAGAAAATTTCACCATAAATTTCTGGACACACCATGTCCATCTGGAGATACAGTTCCCAAATTGGTGAAGAAAGTTCAAACCAACGGAAATTTAACTGACAGAAAGTTGTTAAAAAGAAATCTTGTTTTAATTGAGTAAGAACTTGATGACATTGGTCATCGATTAGAAAATTCTCCTTGAAAATCTTTGCAGTGATTAGCACAACAGAGTGGTGTTTCTGTAGGCAGTGTGTGGAAAGCAACTGAACTTTTCCATATTCATCCATATAAAATTACTCTTTTTTCCAGAAATTAAACCTGTGAATTATGAAAAAGAATGATGCTTCATAATTGGTTTATCAGTCATGTTCATGACGGACTTATTAATCCTATGCTGACATTTTTCACATATGAGGCTGATTTTGATCTCTTGGGATATGTTAACTCACAAAATAACACAGTCCATTTTTCATTAATATGGAAGACAGTGTGACTCCACACTCAGCTAAGGAAACTATCCGAGCATTACATGGTGTTTTTGTGAAGTTAATGGAGAGGATAGAATTATTAGCAAGGGTTTGTTGGCCCCCTAGATCCCTAGATCCCTAGATCTAAACCCCTTTGATATTTATTTGTGGGAAAGACTCGAAAGTGCTGTGTGCACCAACAATCCACATGACCTGGAGATTGAAAACAGAATATTCATGAAGCAGTTTACAACATTCAGCAACGTGAATTGCAACAAGTTTCCCAAAATCTGTTTAAAAGAATTGAGGCATGTCTCACAGCAGAGGGCAGACATTTTGAACTTCTTCTATGATGGTGAGTACAGTATTAATTACTATCCATAATGTGTATATAATAACCGTCTTTTAGTGCATACAATTTCACTTGTCACTTCACACTACATGTTTCGGCATCATTCTGCCATCCTCAGGTGTATCAATCCAGTGCAGTGGTTTAACGTGATTGATACACCTGAGGATGGCAGAATGATGCCGAAATATGTAGTGTGAAGTGACAAGTGAAATTGTATGCACTGAAAGATGGTAAATATACACACATTATGGATACAGATCAGTGCAACAGGATGCTAAAATACAACATTAATTACTATATTTGATTAATAATTAACTAAAGAAATAAACAATGTGTGGTACCCATACCGGCAGCGTGGCAGCATTTTTCTCTGCAAGTGACCCATTGCTTTCGCAGGAAGTTACTGATGGTAAGACCAGTGTCCAATCAGCCTGCACTCTGAACACAGTGTACTATACCTCACTAGAATAACGATATGCAGTAAACAATGCTGCTATCCAGAAGAAATATTTTTGATAAAGATTGGCTATGAAAACTAACTTCATCAAAGGTTTTTAACTTTTCATTTTCTTCAACTGGCAGCACTGCATCATATCCTCATTGTCTGGATACCACTGAACAACGGAGATACATTTCTTTCAGTCCCAATCTGACCAGCCACAATGGTCAGTGGTGTAATGGTTTATCTTTCAGATACCAAATAATCTCTGACAGATGCTCTATAAGTTTCACAGATTGCTGTTATTTCGACGTTATGCCATACACTCTTGCTTCCCATATACACTTTGCCATCTTTTCTTGCATTAATATGCAGCTGCACATTATTCTGAATGATTTCAAATGAAGCAAATGGGTGAAATCTTACAAATAAACAATTTTCATTTCTAGTCACTGTTTCTGTAGTTAACTTCCTGTACTTTACATTTAATTCTTTCCTCAGTATAGACATGCTGTTGGAGATCGTAAATTAAAAATTATACAGGATGATTCTAAATTATTGTCAGGGTTTCCATGGCCCATGGAAGAAGCCCAACAGTGACTTAGAATCATCCTGTGTATTTTGTTCATGTTTTAAGCTGACTGATTATGTCTTGTTCTTGTGCCAAGGGCTAGAGTGAATGCTGTCTGTATATTCTCATGATTCAGTGGTTATAGATAGGTCAACTTTACTTCTACCTTAAATTGTTATGAGGTGTTGTAAGGAAAACCCTATACTGCTTCCCCAGAGAGCTGTCCTGTAAATCATGCATATGAGATTGTCCAAATAGTTTTCTTATCATATTATTTATTCTCTTAGTATGGTTTATTGATGATTCATTAGTTTCAGTTCTTCCTGTTCATTGTCATTCACTCTTTTACTTTCTGATGCATAATAAGTGTTCTTGTCAGTAGTTTGTCTTCAAGTAACCGAGTCTCTACAAATATTATATTCTTTAGCAGCAAGCAGAAGTTTAATACAATTTTGTTACCAGTTTTATAGAATATTCTCATTACTATTTAGACAGAAGGTTTATATAAAATGGAGATTTTGGCATTTTGGTTTAGCACATCCTGAAGGAATTTTTTATGTACTTGAATCTATTAGTTGGTTGGGGTTTTGGTACACATTGAACTCACTCATATGTAGCCTGTGATTGGTCGACTTGGCCTGTTGACTTGCATTTTATGTTAACAGCTGGTGATTTAATGTTCCAACTTCAGTTTGTAATGAAAGTAAGTAGACATTTTCAGACATATTTGGTGCTGTGAAGAGGAAGAAAATGGAAGCAACTGGTTGATTCAGATTTTACAGGTAGCATTGGCCTATTGGTACAGTATTAAAAACCTGTAGCAATGAAACAGTGAAATTAAATTGGAATGAAAATGGAATTAAGAACTAGTACAGTATAAAATCACCAGATCTGATTATAGGTTGAATTTTGAGCTGTAGGTCAGTTTCCTATCTTCACCATCAGTATTATCCCTTTTTATGTGGAATATGGGAACCCTAGCCTGTGAGTGTACCCTTCTAAAGTGTGGATCATTACCTTCAACTATTTCAGGTAGGCAGAGTCCGGATGGTAAAACAGCATATGGAATTATATGCTGTATGAAATAAAGAAGTTACAGTTAAATGCAAGATACAATAATTCGTTTTTAGACTGATAGTTTCTCTGTACCAGTGTTTCTCAACTGCTGGGCCCTCGTTTTATAGAAGACACAATTTACCAGGCTGTGGCCTGACAAAGGTTGAAAACCACTGCTTTGTACAATATTGACTAGCTCATGTCTTAGAAGATTTTTGTTGCATGTCTGATGAATGACTGAAATTATCAGAACAGCTTTCCTTCAACTGAATACTAGATGGAGGTGGGTGGTCAGCTTCATGGTCCAGTCATTTAGCTCCAAATAAAGAGCCCTTGGTACCAGTGGCGTAGCATGACTACCGAAAGCAGGGAAGCAACTTTATATACGTGTATATAAATTTTTTCTACATACCCTATAGTTTCTATCTTCTATTTAAAAGAAATCAGGAAATAGTTTAATATGTATTGTATATTTAAGCTAATATATTAAAATAACACATAATTATCAACACAATTTTATAGCCATCAAATGACAGGGTTGTGAACCTGGAATATAATTAATGCTTACTTTATTGTTTATAATTCAGCTCGAGTCTTCTGTTTTTCTTGGCAAACAGATCAGTAACCTCATCTAGAAAGCTGGGTTTGGACTGCAGTTTGTTTAGGAAGGACTTTTCAATGTTCATCAAAGCCAGTGATGACAACCTATCCTGGTTCTGCGAATTTCTTAAGTAGTTTTTTAATCTCTTCAGAGCTGAAAATGAGCGTTCATCTGCAGCACTTGTCGCTGGTATTGTTAATACTAGCTCACATAATTTGAAGATTTGCGGGAAAACGCATGATAACTGAAGAGCATACATATATTGATGTAAGTCATACACACTATCTTTTGCCATATCTG
>NW_019740663.1:413124-415166 GCF_002891405.2 Cryptotermes secundus
TGAGTCAGCCAGTTAACCCAGGGGAGGGTGGAAGCGAAAGACCTGCTGCTTCCGCGCGTGTTGCAGTTTAAAGTTCCCTGCATTTTGGAAGAAAATAACTGATCTATCCTGATAAATTGTTTATGTAACACATTAAAACTTGCAATATTCTCATTATATGTAATATATGTTCTCAGATTAATTAATATTTTGAAGTATGAAATATTTTTTCGAAATTGAAAAATTGCCAGAAATGTTCTTGGTTGCTTTTCTATAGGGAAGCAATGCTTCCACTACATCCGTGTACCCTACGCCCCTGCTTGGTACCCACTGGATAACAAGGTTGATGTGTCCAGAAGCTAGTCAGGATATAACAGAAGAATTCCATCCTTACTGGGAATTGAATTCTAGATATCCAGCCCATATCATATCACTTTACTGCTTAAACTGCCCATAAATTTTGTACTGATATAAGTTGTGAAAAGTACAAAATATGTACGGAACTTCAAAGAACAGAAAAAAGTTGTTTAGGTTATTTTTCAGACATTCAAGGGCTAAGGTGTAGAGAATAAATCCATTATAAAAAATGAATGGGCTGAACTAAGTATGACATTAGATAATAGGAACAGATCTAGCATCTGAAATGTTGTATAATTTAAATATATGTAAAACAATGGACAGTGTTGAACATAACAATTTTATAAGGAATAACAGATCATTGCCATAAATGTTTGGTGGGTTGTACTCCCAAGGTTAAGGGTTGCTAGACAGCCTACAGCAGAGAAGTATAATGGGAAACGAATGGGGCTGAGAGAGGAAAAAGGGACAGGTTTGAAATGGCTTTATGAAAATGATGGTTATGAATATGTGTGTTTTTGGGGTTAAGGATGACGATAACGGTAAAGTTATCACTGGGCTTAATTAATTAAGCACCACGCCGTGAAATTGTATGAGGGAGTGGAGGTATAGATTCACCATTTTTAAGCTCGGCACTAGATGCTGACGATGTCCTGGTTTATTCTGTCCATTTAAATACGTGAATGCACAACGTTACAGGCTATAACGATTCTTTGTGAGTTAGTTTACGATGTTGACAGCATCTGGACTATAGAGTGTCGAATGAGAGGATGACTGATGAATGGGAGAGGATTTGAAACCAAGAGGTTGTGGCCTAATCGAAGTACTACCCCTGAGTTTGTTTTCTGTCACTGAGAAAAACCACATAAACCCTCAGGCAAGGCAGTCGGTGTTTCGACCGAGATTCGAACCGAGCACCGTCCGTATACAAATATAGAGTGTTACTTTAATATTCTCTAGCATTTAGTTTCATTGTGTTACCATTTTAAAGCCCAGTGGTTCCTATATGTACCACCTGCTTTAACATGATAAAAATCTGCATTCTGTATTTGTGCCTCGTAATAGTAAGCAGCGATTGTTTCACCAAACAGCATTAACCGGTCGATCTTTGTATCTGGGACGTGAGGTGTGAACTGATTTATTATGTATTATTTAGAAAAAAAATAGGGCTTTGAAGGGTTACTCTATCAGGCGTATTTCGAATATCTATCCGCGGTTCATTTACAAATCTCTCGTGTTCTGATTAAGTCGAGTAGGTGGGGTGACGGTAGGTGGCGGAGAGGAGAGGGAGGGAGGAGGAAAAGGTCTTGAAGTTAGGTCGTGGAATTTTTAAGGGCGGAAAAATTCAGGGAACAAGTCCTCCGGGAGGGACTTTAAGCCGTGGGTCCCGTGTCGTAACTTTACGGCACGTAAAAGAACCTCATGTCCCAACGGGACACTGAGCCAAATTGATCGGGCATTTCCCGCCCAACAGTAGTCTTTAACGCCTCTAATAGATGGGGGAAGCATCGAGAGATACCGCTGAGCCAGTAGAGGCCGAACTCGCTGACTGAGTCGGGACTTGTGGCACGAACCAGTATCGGTAGGGTATAGAGACTGGTAGAATATCACAGAGGGGACGTACAATAGACCACTGGTCGCGGTGCATGGGGAAACCCACCCTTCCAATAATAATAATAATAATAATAATAATAATAATAATAATA
>NW_019740663.1:415901-461858 GCF_002891405.2 Cryptotermes secundus
AATAATAATAATAATAATAATAATAATAATAATAATATGTCGCGACGCGGGAGAGGTATCGATGTCTGTGAATCGAACTGGAGATAAAATGTAAAGATATGAGGTTTCTTTAGTGAGACTGGAATGTGTTTGTGATACGAGATTTGTATCGGCAGTTATTCCTGTGCCAAAACAGAACACCATGAAGGGGTAATGAAGTTTTGGAGGTAAAGCATCACGTGATGGCGGTTAACGACTTCACTCATCGACGCGAAGTCTGCTTAAAGATGCCGGGATAGAGTGTCGGTCAAGTCCAAAATCAGTCACTTTATTAATTTATTTCGGTTAATATCTACGCAAAAGAAAATATGGTGGTGCGTGTGATGAATATAACCTAACATACATGACTGTGATTTTCAGTTGCTGACCGAGAGAGGGTATTTGAAATTGACTTCTTGATAGCTTGAGGTAAGTAGAAATGCATTTTTTTTAATTCGCTTAATAGGGGGTGGAGTCCAACTGGGTCCACTCGGCACGGGGGCCACTGATTGGCCTATTGTAGCCTGCCCCGGGTGATTATGATGATGAAGAATTTTGTGGAATGAAGATTGGCAGGGCAAACCGAAGTACTCGGAGAAATCCTGCCCCAGCGCCACTTTGTCAACCACAAATCCTACTTGACCAGACCCGGGATCGAACCCGGGCCGCCGCGGTGGGAAGCCAGCGACCAACCGCTTGAGCTATGGCGCGGCCCGAAGTAGAAATGTTAGTATTTTTATAACTTAGTCACAGATTTCGATCGAATGTACGCAATGAAAACATCGCCGGGAGCCGTAATGGATGGTTTTCGTAAATTGGCAGTTTTACAGTACCAGGATCACAATTTTAAGGTTGTGAAATGTTTAACGTTTTCCACGGAATGTAACCAACTATTATTAAAACGTCTACGAATAGAAGTGGACAAAACAATTGTGTAAATTGAAAGCAAATTATCGTAACATAGTTAATAATAGGTACTGAATAATACGTATTTTACGTTGCTGTTGTTACAGTTTGTTTACGGTCACTTGCTGTAGATAAGAAACACGTCAGTATATGCCTGAAGGAAGGCGAGTAACCATGTTGTAAAGCGGCCTCCGTAGTCTAGAGGTAACGTTCCCACCTCATGACTCGTAGTACGCGGGTTCCAATACCCGGAGGAGGTCGTCGAATTTTTAAGGGCGGAAAAATTCAGGGAAGAAGTCCTCCGGGAGGGACTTTAAGCCGTGGGTCCCGTGTCGTAGCTTTACGGCACGTAAAAGAACCTCATACCTCCAAAATTGCGGACGTTTGCCGCCCAACAGCAGTCACTAATACCTCCGGTAGATGGGGGAAGCATTATAGATACTTCTCAGCCAGTAGAGCCGGTCTCGCTAGCTGGGCGGGACTGATGGTAAGCACCAGTACCGGTAGGATATAGAGCCTGGTAGAAATCATAGAGGGAAGCACAATGGACCAATACAGGTCTCAGTGCATGGGGAAACCCACCCTCTCCAACAATTAAGTAACCATGTTGTAACCGGATCCTCGTTCCTGGCAAAACATATTCTCTCTCTCTACCGCTCTCTACGACTGACACGTAATGGGGTTCAATTATTCCATCTTCCGCTTGCCTGAGGCAATTTGGATTTATGAATTGGCGAATATACATTTACAGTAGTCATTTGTATTAGTGGGCTTCAAGTGTTTCTTGTTTTTATATGATAATATGCTGGCGGTATATTTCTATAATTTTTTAGTGTTTGTTTCTTATACAATGGGTTAAAATATTTGTCCAGCTAAAGTGTTAGTCTCTTATGTACAGCCATAAATAACTAATTCAATGGTGCTGAGCCCTTCGTCAGAAGCCTCCAGTTGCACAGTTACTCAAGAATCTCACCCCCTTTTTTTTCTGAAACCGAAGGTTCATTACCGTGTTCATAGGAGCCTTCCACCGGCCCCTAGATTGATCTAGATCAATCCAGTCCATACCACATCATTCTATCGCCCTAAAATCCTTTTTATTATTATCCTCACGCCTACGTTTAGGACAGTGAATAAGGTATTTTTATCAAAGCCACTAAAGTGGCGAATTAATCCTTACCAATGGATATCGAGGGCCATTTTTGTCGAGGATAAAGCGGCTTGAACTTGTAGGTAACAGTGCATTTCTAGCTAGTATCGACATCTACATGTAAGGAGCCGTAGTTTAGTTCCATTTCTGTGTGCCTCCGCATGACGTGGTGCTCAAGGACAGCGCAGACTTCAATTGTGTGCGTGCATATACTTGCTGATGCCCAGAATTGATTGAAATATCTTATTATTACAACGGTTTCACAAGTGATTCGATAATAGTTTATCAAAGGGATTTCGTAGGGCTATCTACTAATTGCTCGAGCGATCGTTTGCCTCTTTCGATTCAGATGCAGTTCGTATGGGTTCAGCTTCTAGACTGAAGATGGCAGATGGGTACATGAATTTCGTTGCATTTTGAATCCATGCCCTAGTTCAACAAGTTTCTGCTTGTGGCGCTGGCGTTCCTCGTTCCGCTCATCTTTCCATCTTTGTAATTTGCGTTTCGTTTGCCATTCATTAATAAAAAGCAACCTATATTTAATAACAAGATTTTACCACTGTACAGTGTGCATTCAATGAGCGCTTTTGGCAAAGTGAATCATAAATAGCGTCTTCAAATTACTTAAAGGGGAGGGGGGAAAGCTAATTTGAGGAAAGACCTGATGTTCAGTGATTCCGGAGGTGCCTTGTTATATAAAGCTTAATACTTAAGACTTCGACGTAATTTTCCCATGTAACATGCAAATGGTATTAAATGAACACGCAACTATTTCTCTGCTATTGTTACTTATTCAAATTGGCTAGAAGTCAAAACTAAAATTTAAATTAATAAATAATCAATAAAGGCTTCACTGCTATTGTACACACCAAAAGAAAATTAAACGTGTGTTTTTCACATACACTTCAAATCTGTTTCATAATACAGAGGTAGTTTAAAAGAATAAAGGAAATCTGAATTTAAAGGAGTCCCTAAATCACTCAAATGTTCATTTTTTAATTGAAATCTTCTGCCGAAACAATTTAAGCCCCAGTCACTTACTCACTCACTCACTCACTCACTCACTCACTCACTCACTCACTCACTCACTCACTCCATGGAGCTGAGTCTTCCTTGAGAAGCCAATATTTCCTCAGCCATACAGGGAGTTGCCAATAATTTGCAGAATCTTGAGGTTTATTACCGTGTTCTCTACCCTGATCCAGATGAATCCAGTCCACAGTTCATTCTATTTCTGTATGATTAAGTTTGACATTAACTTCCAGTCGAGGTCTATGTCCTCCTTATGTTCTGCCCCCTTCAGTTTTCTTATAAAATACTGTATGCACTCCTCTTCTATGCGTGCTACATGCCATTCCAATCTTATAATCCTTCACTTTATGCTGCTGATTTTATCTGCTGAGGAGTACAATTTACGAAGCTCCTTATTGTATAGTCTCTTCCTGTTATTTTATTGCTTTTAGGTATAAATACTACCTTCAGTACATTCTCAGTCTACGTATGTTCTTCCCTTAATGCTTGAGATCAAGTTTATTATTATTATTATTATTATTATTATTATTATTATTATTACTATTATTATTATTATTATTATTAGTGAGGTGAGAATGAGTCCACATGGCACTTCAGCCACTACTGGCCTTTTGTACCAGCCCCAGATGATAGATTATGTTGGTTTTAGAGGAATTGGTGGAATGAAGATCGGCAGAAGAAGCCGAAGTACTCGGAGAAAACCTATCCCAGCTCCACTTTGTCCATCACAAATCCAACATGACGTGACCTGGGCTCGAACCCGGGTTGCCGCGATCGGGAGCCAGCGACTAACCGGCTGAGCTGAGGTGCCGCCCTAGACCGAGTTTCATAGTCATGGAAAATTGCCGGAAAGAATATAATTTTGTTTATTTTAATATTCCCGTTTCTATGCAGCAGTCGAGAAGACCAGATGTTCTGTACTGAGTGACAGCAAGGATCACAAGAACGTTAAATAGTTTCCGCTATTCTGTATGTTCCTCTCTTAACGTGGGAAATTTTGTGGAGTTTTGAACTGATTCTGTTTACAAAAGCGCCGCTAAGAAAGAACATCGTCTCAGGAGTAATGGATGTAGTGTTCTCTCTTCACTTCTGGGCCAAAATGAAGTAATGCCATTTCTGAATCTTGTCTTGTTTCACGATCTTCACGTGCTTTCATAGGTATAACTCACTTGAAAGTGTGAGATTTCAGAATGTGATTTCTTCTAAGTCACAGCTAAACTGCTGTTGGCTGCACAGCTTCAAACTCATTTTCCTGAAAAATCGGTGTTGATGAGCATAGTGCACTCAGCGCTCAGGTGACGATACAATTTGCAGTTTTGTCGTACAGCTTGATGTTTCAAGCGACTCCACTGTTGACAGAAATGTCTCTGCCTGTGCGCTGACATCGCGTTTTCAGGCAGACAAGGAGTCAGTGACGGAAGTTGTCAGGGCGGTTAGGGAAGTGAGGGAGACGGAAATGGGCTTTCAGAAAGCGTCAGATGCGTGAAATTTAATGTCTCTAAAAACACTTCTGTTTAGTGACCCCAGTAAGGAGTAAACGATGCTTCTTTGTATGCAGCCACATTTAAAAGACGAATTAATTGTTGTCTTTTGTATAGTTAAGATGTACATCACAGGCAACCAGTACAAAAATATATGGATTGCTTTTAAAAATGTAGGTATATGGATAATGAATTGTTTTCACAACTTTATTTCTTTTGAGAAGAACATGACTTTACTTGAAACGAAGACCTGCTGAAGCGATATTGATGTAGCAGAGGTAGTGAAATCTAGGATCCTGGCGGTGAGGAGAAATGAATATCGAATTTCAGAGGAAATTTTCTTTGGAGTAGAGAGAAGAAAATTGGAGAATAATATTAAAATGGCCGGTCAACGTAGCCGCGCGGTAAAAGGCATGAATTGTCTTCATTCGCTCGGACGCTGGGATCGTGGGTTCGAATCCCACTTAAGGCATGGACGTTTGGTGTGTGTATGCGTTTGTTCTATGTTTATGTTGTCCTGTGTTTAGGTAGAGGCCTTGCGACGGGCTGATCACTCGTCCAAGGAGTCCTACCATCTGTGAAAAATGATGACGGAACTGAATAAGAGGCCAAGGCCCTGAGTGGGCTGGAAGAGACATTGAAAAAAATATTAAAATGAAGTTATTGCATTATATAAGATAAGCGATAATTGTTATGATGAACCGGAACCGTCGATATTCTGATAAGGTTTTCTAAGAGACTGTTAATTAAAAGTATTCAATTAATAATTAATTAAATTCTGCTAATATAATACATCACGCCGGTCACGGTAGCCGAGCAGTCTAAGGCATGTGCTGTCTTCACTCGCTTGGAAACCGGGATCGTGGGTTCGAATCCCACTCAGGGCATGGATGTTTAGTTTGTGTGTGTGCGTTTTTGTGTGTTTGTGTACAGGTAGAGGCCTTGCGACGGGCTGATCACTCGTCCAAGGAGTCCTACCGTATGTGTAAGATCTAGAAAAACCGAAGTGAACGGATAAGTTCATGGAGGTACGCCTGGGCCCACTGGGGCTGTAGTGCCAAGGAAAAGAAAAAAAATACATCATGTTATTATATTAAAAGTAGGCACCTCTATGTCGACATTTCTGAGTGACGTTCACCAACTTACGTAGGTTTATCTACAAAACTTGTCACATTAACTATTTTACTCTGTACTTTCGAATATAAATCCCAGGAGATACTGGGCTTTTAGCCATGTTTATCAGTATGTGTTGTTAAGTTACTTATTTTAAGATTACAATTTTCTGAGACGTGATGCTGTGTAGTTTGGTAGATGGTGCCCCTTACACCGTACGCTATCCGTACACCGAGGGGCCTATCCCGGTTAAAATGTCAGTGAAGAGAGAGTAAGAATTAGGAGGAGTTCTATCGCCGCATATTTCGTCCGAAACGTCGGTAAATTTATACTGGACTGCACGGCTTTATATACCAGCTGTGAGAACTTCAGACCCAAAATAATCAGAAAATTTCTGCCAAATTAATTGTGACTGGCTTAGGAGAAACGGGCTTAACGTGTTTACCGCTATCTTAACCTGTACGGAAGTTATCTGACTATACGAGTTTAACATACAAAACAAGAAAAATGTCCATAATAACATATGTCCGAAAACATTAATTTGCGCGTTATAGGTGAAGTAGTATATTTATAACAAGTGCTCAAAATGTCCACCATGAGATTCACTGCACCTCTCGACACTTCTCAACATGGACCGAAGCAACCGTTCAGAGATGTCGGGGCAGTTGCGGGGAGTCTGACAGGCATCCACAGTGCAATGAAGTGCCTCTTCGTTGTCAACAGGGGCTGCATAAACAAGGGATTTTAGGTGTCCCCACGCGTAAACCTTGGGACTGAAATTAAACGGGACAGATCAGCTGTTGGTCTATGCCGATGATGTGAATCCACTGGGTGACAATATACGTAGATACGATAAAGAAAAACACACAAACTTTAATTGATGCTAGTAAAGAGGTTGGTCTAGAAGTAAACACGGAAAACTAAGTATATATTGCAGTCTCATCTCTAAAATGCATGGCAAAATAATTACATAAAGATAGCTAACAGATGCTTTGAAAATGTGGCACAGGTCAGATATTTGGGAACGATAGTAACAAATTAAATTTGATTTAGGATGAAATTAAGAGGAGATTGAACTCTGGTAATGCTTGCTACCATTCAGACCAGAACGTTTTATCTTCTCGTCTTCTGTCTAAAAGCATAAACATTAGAATATACAAAATTCTAATTTTGCCTGTGGTTCTGTATGGGTATCAAACTTTGTCTCTCATATTAAGGGAGGAACATTTACTGAAGGTGTTTAAGAACAGGGTGTTGAGGAGAATATTTGGACCGAAGAGAGATGAAGTGACAGGAGGTTGGCGAAAACTGCATAATGAGGAGCTTCACAACTTGTGCTCTTCTCCAAGTATAATTAGAATGATCAAGTCAAGGAGGATGAGGTGGGCAGGGCATGTAGCATGAATGGGGGAGGCGAGGAATGCGAACAGGATATTGGTGGGAAATCCAGATGGAAAGATACCACTGGGAAGACCAAGGCGTAGGTGGGTGCACAATAATAAAATGGACCTTAGAGAAATAGGATTGGATGGTATGGATTGGATTGATCTGACTCAGGATAGGGGCTCTTGTGAACACGGCAATGAAACTTCGGATTCCATAAAATTCTCTGAAATTCTTGAGTAGCTGCACAATTGGCGGCTTTACAAGAAGGGCTCAGCTCCATGGGTGAGTGACGGATAAACCCTGAGAGAATTGAGACCTGGCGTGGAGCGTGGAGGCCATGCAGTGGGTCCTCTACCTATCCATCGGTCAGGATACGTGTTACTGAGAACATCTCGCACATCACACAGCACCATCATCTATTCTTTCAATTATAACTCACAAATTAAGCGTTTCTGTTCGCATGTTGAAATGGACTTATTTTCTTTGTTTGATATGTGGAATTCGTGCCTAAAATTTGTCCGCACCTTTCAGTTCCACTCTGTACAGAGATTGTTTGGTTGGAGATTTAGATTAATTTTGCTTTCAGCAGTGCAATACCACTTGACACGAAACAATCGTGGATTTATATACCTCAGCTCATCGAAATTTTAGATTTATTCTGAAGAGTCTACAAATCTTATGGAACTTAACATTTCACTGCGCAATTTGAGGTTCTGGTGGCAGCAGGTTCTTACGAAAAGCTGGTAACGTTTTGTCAGAATACGCGATATCTGCCGCAGGAAACTAATCTATAAATCACTTCCCTGGTCCTTCGTGTTTTATTACGCAATTACATTACATTCCTAAGATGTCCGAGCCGCAGGCACGCTGATGTTCCAGAACACCCATTATGAACAGACGAAGTTTCCACACCTGCAGAGTTGAATAAAACTTGTGATCGCAAGGAGAAAATGAAATAATGACTCTGAAGTGTTATATTCGTCAGTCATAAACCAAGATTTATAAATGCAAGATCTGAGGTTATCACAGCGGTGACTATAAAGTGCACTATCCTCATCGATAACCGTAGTCCACTAAAGGACTGCTTGTTACCTGCTTTACGCTGGTTTCTTGCGTAGCGTTTTCTTCGACCCTGAAGTTGGAGGCTACATAGTCCTTCAAGCGTCGGATGGCTTTCAACTGCCTAAATGGCGTTATAACCCACAAGATAGAATTCTTTAGAAAAGAAATAGTCGGTTTAGAACTACAAACAAACTCCTTGGCTTTTAGTCTGAAAGCGAAGTATGCCGACCGAGCGACCGCCGCTTGTCGGTGGAGTTAGTGCCAACTTTCGCGGATAGAGGGTGTCGCGTGGTCAGCGCAACGGATCCCCTTGGCCGTTAATCTCGGTTTTCTAGATCAAAGCCGCAATTTCCTTGAAATAGCTCCTGAATTATCCTCGTGAGGCTGAGTGTACCCCGTTCCAACCCACTACTTCTCAGAAAATCTGGTAGCGCCGTAAATCGAACCCAGGACCTCTGGATCTGTAATCAGGAACTCTGACCACAGAGGAAATCAGACAGCACCATCGGGGCAGCCATTATGCAGTGGTAAAAAATATGTGTGAAGTCATATCGCATAAAATTAATTTTTAATAGGAAAGAGAAGCCCTATATTTTACAAAGAGTGCAATTTTGGTTTCCAAATACTTCAGCATCGCTGCAAACAACACTAACAGCCGATGGGATTTTTTTTCCTTGGCACTACATCCCCAGTGGGCCTAGGCCTACCTCCATGAACTTCTCCGTTCACTTCGGTTTTTCTAGATCTTACACATTCGGTAGGACTCCTTGGGCGGGTGATCAGCTCGTCGCAAGGCCTCTACCTGTACACAAACACAGAAAAACGCACACACACAAACTAAACATCCATACCCTGAGTAGGATTCAAACCCACGATCCCGGTTTCCAAGCGAGCGAAGACAGTACATGCCTTAGACCGCTCGGCTACCGTGACCGGCCCGATGCTCATCTAGCAGGACAATATTCGCTTGAGGAAGAGACATTAAGCAAAGCCCATTCTATGATACACCGAACCGGTACTCAAAGCCCACATGTTTCCAAAAAGGAAAGACAGAATTTAGAACTAAATTGAACTTGAAGAAGGAAGAGTTTATCGAGGTGGTACTTTTTATTACCTAAATTGATTAATTTTAAGTACTATGAAGCGTAAGTCGCCGATCACAGAGGCCGCTCGATGTAAGGCATGAACCATCTTAGTCCGCTTGAACACTCGGATCATGGGTTCGAATCCCATTCGAGGCATGGATGTCTGCGTGCATTTATTTTGTGTTTGTGTTGTTCTGTGTGTAGATAGCGGCTTTTTGACGGGCTGATCCCCCGTCTAAGGTGTCCTACCTACTGTGTGTAGGATTAAGAAACTGAAAAAGCGGCCAAGGTCCAAAGAGCTGTACAGCCAGAGAGAGAGAGAGAGTAAACATAAACGTAAGCATAACAATAAACAATAATAATAATTATTATTATTATTATTATTATTTTATGAAAGGAAACTACAATTGAGAAGTGCAGTTTCATTTCCTTATGCTCCACGCATGTTCTTTGTTCCGGCGTATCCCCAAATTTATTATGATTCACGTGACACAAGAACTGGACAAACCGATTCTGTTTATGCACACACCGGAACCTTCAGCTGTAATCAAGCCTTCCTATTCACAGATCTCTCTTTCCGTTTCCAGGAAGTACCGAGAAGTAGTAGTGAGGTCAGGGGGTTCGTGTACTCGCGTAATTGCTCCAACTGGTAACCAGCTGACGGTGAGGTAGCGTGGAAATGGAGAAATTTGCATAAAGAAGAGATTTACCACTAATCAACCTATTCCAATTAAGTCTTGATTCTGAAAAAGAAACCTTAATACCAGAGGCAGTTAGTTGAACTCTCCGTCGGAAGCAGAATGAGTCTGTTCTGAAACGACAGCAGACCGTAAAAGACTAACATCGGTCTGTCTGTCTGTCTAAGTATGGTTCTACAGCCCTTTGTTGGATATCGACCGCTTAAGTTTCATGATCTTTTACGAAGTCGATAGGACTCCTTGGACAGGGGATCAGCCCGTCGCAAGGTCACTACCTACACACAAAACAATACATACACAGAATAAAGGCACACATGCATCCATGCCTCAAGTGGGATTCGAACTCACGGTTCCAGATTTTGAGCGGACGAAGACAGTTTATGCGTTAAGGCCGCGCGGCCACTGTGACAGGCAAAGAGCAACTTGCAGCAAAATATTATAATTCAGAGTAACATAAAACTTGGAAAATTCTTTACCAGCTGTGCTACTGTTAGCTTCTGAAAGAGAAGTTCACCTCTGGCGTGTAAGTTATCAGTAAAATTGTATATATATTTAGTTTTTTAAGACCATAAATACAGTTTGCCGTGTCTAACGATTTTATTTAAGTATCCGCTATAAGGTTCTGCCCCAGTTTTCACGTAATCTTCGCGAGATTCAATGTCGGATGCGCTAATTAGTGAATTGTTTTATTCTGTTTTCTATAGGGATCCAGCGTTTCATAAGTTTACATTGTTCTTTCATGTTTTTCATTTTCTAGGCTGCCGGTATTATTATCCTGTGAGGTAATTATGAATCAGGCAAGCTATGAAGTTATAAACAAGACAAAGGAAATGTGAGATATAAAACAGGCAGAATGCCCTGACACTACATTTGTGTGCGTTTGCCGTTCACAGTGACCGCCAATCTAAGGTGTGAATTGTCTTCGCCCGCTCGAACGCTGGGGTCGTGTTTTCGAATCCAACTCGAGGCATGGATGTCTGTGTGCTTCTTTTAATTGCTAGTAGGGTGGGACCAAGTCCCTTGTACTGCGGCCACTTCTGGCCTATTGTACCAGCCCCAGATGATAGGTGAGGGCGATTGTGGAGCAGTTGGTGGAATGATGATTGTCAGGGGAAACCGAAGTACTCGGAGAAAACCTGCCACAGCGCCACTTTGTCCACCACAGAGGCAGAGGCGCGAAGCTGACCACTAACCTCCAACGAGAGCCGAGGTCACTACATTTTGGATCTGTACATAAACTTAAATTAGTTAAGCACAGGGACAACTTTACCTTTTTTTTTTCCTTGGCACTACAGCCCCAGTGGGCCTAGGCCTACCTCCATGAACTCCGCTCACTTCGGTTTTCCTAGATCCTACACATACGATAGGACTCCTTGGGCGGGTGATCAGCTCGTCACAAGGCCTCTACCTGTAGACAAACACAGAAAAACGCACACAAACATCCATGCCCTGAGTGGGATTCGAACCCACGATCCCGGCTTCCAAGCGAGCGAAGACAGTACATGCCTTAGACCGCTCGGCTACCCTGACCGGCCCAGCGCCACTTTGTCCACCACAAATTCCACTTGACCAGACCCCGGGATCGAACCCGGGCCGCCACGGTGGGAAGCCAGCAACTAACCGCTTGAGCTATGGCGCGGCCTTCTGTGTAGGTATTGGCCTAGAGACTGGCTGATACCCCATCCAAGGAGTCTTACTGATTGTGTATAGATTAAGAAACTGAAAACGCGACCAAGGTCCACAAGGGCTGTAGAGACATAGATAGGTAGTGTGTGTACAAAATTACCATTGTACTGGTGACCGTGACCACAGTACTACATATGTGGGCTTAATTTTTGGATATAATTATTCAGAATGATTAAACATGTTGCATCCGTTTCACCCCAGTTATCTTTTCAAAGGCTGCGGTTCCAACCTCGGCAGAATTGACTTCACAGTTGACATGGTGGGAAACTAACAGCATTCAGCTCATAACTGATTTGAATCTGAAATGGCGGCAAGACCGTCAGTGCGTTGTTGCGTATGAGTCGATCAGCGCCAAAACTGGATCGTTAGAGCTACAACGGCAGGCACTATCGACTAATTACCATTATCGAAAATTTAATAGCCAGTCGCATAAAAATATTGATTAATTTGTCGACTGCTTTTAATCTAAATATAAGGAAAAATGGAGGACTAACACGGACGAAGCTTAAGTCATTCATGTGTGACGTCGGCTCCTGTCCGTGGTCTGTGTGCGCACTTCTCCCCTCTACTTTCTCTACTGTCCCCTTCTCTCCTTCCCCTTCCGAGCCGACTTAGCGGCCTAACATCTGGAGCTCTAGGCTNTTGCGGGGAGTCTGACAGGCATCCACAGTGCAATGAAGTGCCTCTTCGTTGTCAACAGGGGCTGCATAAACAAGGGATTTTAGGTGTCCCCACGCGTAAACCTTGGGACTGAAATTAAACGGGACAGATCAGCTGTTGGTCTATGCCGATGATGTGAATCCACTGGGTGACAATATACGTAGATACGATAAAGAAAAACACACAAACTTTAATTGATGCTAGTAAAGAGGTTGGTCTAGAAGTAAACACGGAAAACTAAGTATATATTGCAGTCTCATCTCTAAAATGCATGGCAAAATAATTACATAAAGATAGCTAACAGATGCTTTGAAAATGTGGCACAGGTCAGATATTTGGGAACGATAGTAACAAATTAAATTTGATTTAGGATGAAATTAAGAGGAGATTGAACTCTGGTAATGCTTGCTACCATTCAGACCAGAACGTTTTATCTTCTCGTCTTCTGTCTAAAAGCATAAACATTAGAATATACAAAATTCTAATTTTGCCTGTGGTTCTGTATGGGTATCAAACTTTGTCTCTCATATTAAGGGAGGAACATTTACTGAAGGTGTTTAAGAACAGGGTGTTGAGGAGAATATTTGGACCGAAGAGAGATGAAGTGACAGGAGGTTGGCGAAAACTGCATAATGAGGAGCTTCACAACTTGTGCTCTTCTCCAAGTATAATTAGAATGATCAAGTCAAGGAGGATGAGGTGGGCAGGGCATGTAGCATGAATGGGGGAGGCGAGGAATGCGAACAGGATATTGGTGGGAAATCCAGATGGAAAGATACCACTGGGAAGACCAAGGCGTAGGTGGGTGCACAATAATAAAATGGACCTTAGAGAAATAGGATTGGATGGTATGGATTGGATTGATCTGACTCAGGATAGGGGCTCTTGTGAACACGGCAATGAAACTTCGGATTCCATAAAATTCTCTGAAATTCTTGAGTAGCTGCACAATTGGCGGCTTTACAAGAAGGGCTCAGCTCCATGGGTGAGTGACGGATAAACCCTGAGAGAATTGAGACCTGGCGTGGAGCGTGGAGGCCATGCAGTGGGTCCTCTACCTATCCATCGGTCAGGATACGTGTTACTGAGAACATCTCGCACATCACACAGCACCATCATCTATTCTTTCAATTATAACTCACAAATTAAGCGTTTCTGTTCGCATGTTGAAATGGACTTATTTTCTTTGTTTGATATGTGGAATTCGTGCCTAAAATTTGTCCGCACCTTTCAGTTCCACTCTGTACAGAGATTGTTTGGTTGGAGATTTAGATTAATTTTGCTTTCAGCAGTGCAATACCACTTGACACGAAACAATCGTGGATTTATATACCTCAGCTCATCGAAATTTTAGATTTATTCTGAAGAGTCTACAAATCTTATGGAACTTAACATTTCACTGCGCAATTTGAGGTTCTGGTGGCAGCAGGTTCTTACGAAAAGCTGGTAACGTTTTGTCAGAATACGCGATATCTGCCGCAGGAAACTAATCTATAAATCACTTCCCTGGTCCTTCGTGTTTTATTACGCAATTACATTACATTCCTAAGATGTCCGAGCCGCAGGCACGCTGATGTTCCAGAACACCCTTTATGAACAGACGAAGTTTCCACACCTGCAGAGTTGAATAAAACTTGTGATCGCAAGGAGAAAATGAAATAATGACTCTGAAGTGTTATATTCGTCAGTCATAAACCAAGATTTATAAATGCAAGATCTGAGGTTATCACAGCGGTGACTATAAAGTGCACTATCCTCATCGATAACCGTAGTCCACTAAAGGACTGCTTGTTACCTGCTTTACGCTGGTTTCTTGCGTAGCGTTTTCTTCGACCCTGAAGTTGGAGGCTACATAGTCCTTCAAGCGTCGGATGGCTTTCAACTGCCTAAATGGCGTTATAACCCACAAGATAGAATTCTTTAGAAAAGAAATAGTCGGTTTAGAACTACAAACAAACTCCTTGGCTTTTAGTCTGAAAGCGAAGTATGCCGACCGAGCGACCGCCGCTTGTCGGTGGAGTTAGTGCCAACTTTCGCGGATAGAGGGTGTCGCGTGGTCAGCGCAACGGATCCCCTTGGCCGTTAATCTCGGTTTTCTAGATCAAAGCCGCAATTTCCTTGAAATAGCTCCTGAATTATCCTCGTGAGGCTGAGTGTACCCCGTTCCAACCCACTACTTCTCAGAAAATCTGGTAGCGCCGTAAATCGAACCCAGGACCTCTGGATCTGTAATCAGGAACTCTGACCACAGAGGAAATCAGACAGCACCATCGGGGCAGCCATTATGCAGTGGTAAAAAATATGTGTGAAGTCATATCGCATAAAATTAATTTTTAATAGGAAAGAGAAGCCCTATATTTTACAAAGAGTGCAATTTTGGTTTCCAAATACTTCAGCATCGCTGCAAACAACACTAACAGCCGATGGGATTTTTTTTCCTTGGCACTACATCCCCAGTGGGCCTAGGCCTACCTCCATGAACTTCTCCGTTCACTTCGGTTTTTCTAGATCTTACACATTCGGTAGGACTCCTTGGGCGGGTGATCAGCTCGTCGCAAGGCCTCTACCTGTACACAAACACAGAAAAACGCACACACACAAACTAAACATCCATACCCTGAGTAGGATTCAAACCCACGATCCCGGTTTCCAAGCGAGCGAAGACAGTACATGCCTTAGACCGCTCGGCTACCGTGACCGGCCCGATGCTCATCTAGCAGGACAATATTCGCTTGAGGAAGAGACATTAAGCAAAGCCCATTCTATGATACACCGAACCGGTACTCAAAGCCCACATGTTTCCAAAAAGGAAAGACAGAATTTAGAACTAAATTGAACTTGAAGAAGGAAGAGTTTATCGAGGTGGTACTTTTTATTACCTAAATTGATTAATTTTAAGTACTATGAAGCGTAAGTCGCCGATCACAGAGGCCGCTCGATGTAAGGCATGAACCATCTTAGTCCGCTTGAACACTCGGATCATGGGTTCGAATCCCATTCGAGGCATGGATGTCTGCGTGCATTTATTTTGTGTTTGTGTTGTTCTGTGTGTAGATAGCGGCTTTTTGACGGGCTGATCCCCCGTCTAAGGTGTCCTACCTACTGCTTGTAGGATTAAGAAACTGAAAAAGCGGCCAAGGTCCAAAGAGCTGTACAGCCAGAGAGAGAGAGAGAGTAAACATAAACGTAAGCATAACAATAAACAATAATAATAATTATTATTATTATTATTATTATTTTATGAAAGGAAACTACAATTGAGAAGTGCAGTTTCATTTCCTTATGCTCCACGCATGTTCTTTGTTCCGGCGTATCCCCAAATTTATTATGATTCACGTGACACAAGAACTGGACAAACCGATTCTGTTTATGCACACACCGGAACCTTCAGCTGTAATCAAGCCTTCCTATTCACAGATCTCTCTTTCCGTTTCCAGGAAGTACCGAGAAGTAGTAGTGAGGTCAGGGGGTTCGTGTACTCGCGTAATTGCTCCAACTGGTAACCAGCTGACGGTGAGGTAGCGTGGAAATGGAGAAATTTGCATAAAGAAGAGATTTACCACTAATCAACCTATTCCAATTAAGTCTTGATTCTGAAAAAGAAACCTTAATACCAGAGGCAGTTAGTTGAACTCTCCGTCGGAAGCAGAATGAGTCTGTTCTGAAACGACAGCAGACCGTAAAAGACTAACATCGGTCTGTCTGTCTGTCTAAGTATGGTTCTACAGCCCTTTGTTGGATATCGACCGCTTAAGTTTCATGATCTTTTACGAAGTCGATAGGACTCCTTGGACAGGGGATCAGCCCGTCGCAAGGTCACTACCTACACACAAAACAATACATACACAGAATAAAGGCACACATGCATCCATGCCTCAAGTGGGATTCGAACTCACGGTTCCAGATTTTGAGCGGACGAAGACAGTTTATGCGTTAAGGCCGCGCGGCCACTGTGACAGGCAAAGAGCAACTTGCAGCAAAATATTATAATTCAGAGTAACATAAAACTTGGAAAATTCTTTACCAGCTGTGCTACTGTTAGCTTCTGAAAGAGAAGTTCACCTCTGGCGTGTAAGTTATCAGTAAAATTGTATATATATTTAGTTTTTTAAGACCATAAATACAGTTTGCCGTGTCTAACGATTTTATTTAAGTATCCGCTATAAGGTTCTGCCCCAGTTTTCACGTAATCTTCGCGAGATTCAATGTCGGATGCGCTAATTAGTGAATTGTTTTATTCTGTTTTCTATAGGGATCCAGCGTTTCATAAGTTTACATTGTTCTTTCATGTTTTTCATTTTCTAGGCTGCCGGTATTATTATCCTGTGAGGTAATTATGAATCAGGCAAGCTATGAAGTTATAAACAAGACAAAGGAAATGTGAGATATAAAACAGGCAGAATGCCCTGACACTACATTTGTGTGCGTTTGCCGTTCACAGTGACCGCCAATCTAAGGTGTGAATTGTCTTCGCCCGCTCGAACGCTGGGGTCGTGTTTTCGAATCCAACTCGAGGCATGGATGTCTGTGTGCTTCTTTTAATTGCTAGTAGGGTGGGACCAAGTCCCTTGTACTGCGGCCACTTCTGGCCTATTGTACCAGCCCCAGATGATAGGTGAGGGCGATTGTGGAGCAGTTGGTGGAATGATGATTGTCAGGGGAAACCGAAGTACTCGGAGAAAACCTGCCACAGCGCCACTTTGTCCACCACAGAGGCAGAGGCGCGAAGCTGACCACTAACCTCCAACGAGAGCCGAGGTCACTACATTTTGGATCTGTACATAAACTTAAATTAGTTAAGCACAGGGACAACTTTACCTTTTTTTTTTCCTTGGCACTACAGCCCCAGTGGGCCTAGGCCTACCTCCATGAACTCCGCTCACTTCGGTTTTCCTAGATCCTACACATACGATAGGACTCCTTGGGCGGGTGATCAGCTCGTCACAAGGCCTCTACCTGTAGACAAACACAGAAAAACGCACACAAACATCCATGCCCTGAGTGGGATTCGAACCCACGATCCCGGCTTCCAAGCGAGCGAAGACAGTACATGCCTTAGACCGCTCGGCTACCCTGACCGGCCCAGCGCCACTTTGTCCACCACAAATTCCACTTGACCAGACCCCGGGATCGAACCCGGGCCGCCACGGTGGGAAGCCAGCAACTAACCGCTTGAGCTATGGCGCGGCCTTCTGTGTAGGTATTGGCCTAGAGACTGGCTGATACCCCATCCAAGGAGTCTTACTGATTGTGTATAGATTAAGAAACTGAAAACGCGACCAAGGTCCACAAGGGCTGTAGAGACATAGATAGGTAGTGTGTGTACAAAATTACCATTGTACTGGTGACCGTGACCACAGTACTACATATGTGGGCTTAATTTTTGGATATAATTATTCAGAATGATTAAACATGTTGCATCCGTTTCACCCCAGTTATCTTTTCAAAGGCTGCGGTTCCAACCTCGGCAGAATTGACTTCACAGTTGACATGGTGGGAAACTAACAGCATTCAGCTCATAACTGATTTGAATCTGAAATGGCGGCAAGACCGTCAGTGCGTTGTTGCGTATGAGTCGATCAGCGCCAAAACTGGATCGTTAGAGCTACAACGGCAGGCACTATCGACTAATTACCATTATCGAAAATTTAATAGCCAGTCGCATAAAAATATTGATTAATTTGTCGACTGCTTTTAATCTAAATATAAGGAAAAATGGAGGACTAACACGGACGAAGCTTAAGTCATTCATGTGTGACGTCGGCTCCTGTCCGTGGTCTGTGTGCGCACTTCTCCCCTCTACTTTCTCTACTGTCCCCTTCTCTCCTTCCCCTTCCGAGCCGACTTAGCGGCCTAACATCTGGAGCTCTAGGCTCTTGGTTTTCCAACCGTCGATGGGGTAGGTTGTTCTCGTTTCGGACCACCGGTCGAGGTCATCCTCGACCGTCTAAATTAATTTCTCTACATAGTATTCTATCTGAGAACAGCGAACTCTGCAATCATTCTCATACAGGTATTTACATTATGTTTGTATTCTTTCTTTATTAATATATTATATTTATTCTTTGTTAATATTTGATTTGGTTATTTCTGTTTGGGTATTTCCGCCTTGCTGATTTCTCCGTCCTCCCCTGCTCGCCCTGTCCTGTGATCACGAGAACCTATATGCAACCTGAAGGATCCTCTGTAGGGTACTTACGCTCCAAAAAAGTGGTAGCAGAGCGTGGTTCCGCTTCAAAAAAGGGGTAGCAGAGCGTGGTTTCGCTTCACATGTGAATAACCGATTATTTCGAATCAATTGATTTAGCCATATAACAGTAGCGTTCTCAGCCTTCGTATTCTTCTAAAATATTACGAGGAAGATGTCACTTATTGTTTTTTTTATTGCTAGTGGGGTGGGACCAAGTCCCTTTTACTGCGGCCACTTCTGGCCTATTGTACCAGCCCCAGATGATAGCTGAGGGTGATTGTGGAGCAATTGGTGGGATGAAGATTGGCAAGGGAAACCCAAGTACTCGGAGAAAAAATGCCCCAGAGCCACTTTGTCCACCACAAATCCCACTTGACCAGACCCGGGATCGAACCCAGGCTGCCCCGGTAGGAAGCCAGCGAGTAACCGCTTGAGTTATGGCGCGGCCAAGTTGTCACTTAAATACAGTTACAACACAAAGAATGAATGTGATTTTAAATTGAAAATTTTATTGCTCAGGTTTAGAATATGTATTTCTTGTAACATAATTTTATTGCAAATTTGATATATATTCTTTTAAACATTGGACTAAATTGCTGGGGTTTTTTTAAATACCGCACATCAGATCTTTCACTGCTCATGACTTTTAAAATCAACACACATACATGGGCGCAAACAGTAAAAATCAATTCTGTCAGTTAAGAGAAGTCGAGAAGCGAAGCACTTGCATGAAATGTCTCATTATGCTGAATTAATTGACTTGTTATTGAAAATAGTCCATTTAATTTTTACCTTGAAGATGATCACCATTAATAACAGACCCTGAAAAAACTTGTCTGGAGCCAAAATGAGAGATTCGTATTCGGGATGTACTCGGCTCGAATCTTTGCATGAACAAGGGATATTCTGACGAAAGGTTTTCGTTGTTTCTGTCACCCCATGAAAATGCACGAATATTATTTCAATTAGGCTACGACCACTTCCTTCCAAAATTCTTTCCAGTTCAGCAGCCATCCTGCCATCCAACGGTACGTAGCCTCCATACTGAAAGCCTGATAGTGTAGTCGGTATAGCGACTGGCTGCGGGCTGGACGACCGAGGGGTCGGAGTTCGAATGCCGGTAAGGTCAAGAATTTTCTCTTCTCCACGTCGATCAGGCTGGCTGTGAGGCCTACTCAGCGTCCTATGCAAAGCGTACAGGGGGTAAAGCGGCCGGTTCGTGAAGCTGACTACTCACTTCCAACTAGAATTCAAGAAAATGTGGCTCTATACATCCACACACCCATGCACCTTCATGGCGCAGTGCTTAATTAGTTAAGCACAGAGACAACTTTACTGAAAGCCTCATAAAATCCACCAAGCAAGTGAGCCGTGTCCCTCCCCCATGTGGGTCGAGAACAACGCTCTGCTACCACTTTGAGCCGTGTCCCTCGACCCTGTGGGTAAAGAACCCCGTTCTTCTACCCACTTTGACCCGTGAATCCCTACTCTATATGGGTAAGGGACAGGCTCATAAGAAACGACTTACTTGTAGCGTGATGTACTATGCCTCCCTAGGATTGTGTAAGGGATCTCGGGGGAGGAAAACCACAGTCGGTACGATGGGCCAGGCTGGACGGATCCGCTAGGCAGGAACTGGTATGGAACATACGGCTCAAGTACGCATATACTCAACTGGCGTTCTCAAACATATAAATAAATAAATATATATATATATATATATATATAACAAAAATATAAAATAAACTCTGTCTAAAGACGGNGTAAACAGCTTACATACACAGCTGAACACGCCTGAAGGGCGATCTGTTGTTTATCACAACCTTAGACAAAACCAAAATTACTCTACGCCACACGGCGTCAGTAATCAAACCAAAATGCGCCTCACGGCGTTTATTACCTTAGTAAGTCACNTCAAGTACGCATATACTCAACTGGCGTTCTCAAACATATAAATAAATAAATATATATATATATATATATTGATAACATAAGTATACAATGAACTCTGCCTGAAGACTGGTGACTGGTTAGAACATGTGATAAATGATTGATACAGAACTACGCTGTGCCCAACAGCACAGAAACTCAAGTCAACCACGCCTCGTGGCGTATTTCTACTTCTCCAGTACAAGCATGTACTTGGGCAAGCCTTGAGGGCACAAGGAAATGTAAACAGCTTACATACACAGCTGAACACGCCTGAAGGGCGATCTGTTGTTTATCACAACCTTAGACAAAACCAAAATTACTCTACGCCACACGGCGTCAGTAATCAAACCAAAATGCGCCTCACGGCGTTTATTACCTTAGTAAGTCACTTACTTGAATATACTTCTTGAATACACAAACTCAAAGATTTACCTCACGACTGATCCACCCTTGACCATGTCGTGACGGCACTCTTCCCCCTTCGATCAGTGCTGCGGGCCTAAACCAAAATTCAATACAATTCAACTTGCCGAAACCAAATTTAAACGCAGCGATGTTTCCAGGCGAAGGTCAACGGGAGCTTCACTGGAGCTAAGCAAGAAACCTCTGTCTAAGTCCAGGAGGGCGGGGGGACAAGGTCAGCTGACCTGGCGTCAGTCAAGGACGTTAGTCGGAAAGAAAGGGAGCGGCTCGCATCCTGGCGCTTGGGGGGGGGGGACTCCAAGGAACTTAACGAAGAAGAACCGTTGCACGGTTCACAAGACAGGGAGATTATGAAATCATTAGTTCGCACGCGGTTCGCACGCGCTTATTGCAGATTGTTATAATTCTGCCGGTAGATGGATTTGCCAACATTAGTCTCTCTGCTGTCAGCTGTGGGCCAAATGGGTATTGCTTAGGCCTTTTTTGTACACACGTTTATTAAAAGAATATCGGTTGTCTTAGGGCGGCCGCACACCAATTGTGTCAAGACAAGCATGGAAACAGACAAAAGTTGCAGTCTTACTTCATTCGTGATTCATCAACATGAAGCTGACGTCAGCATCATGACTCAGAACGGTGTGCGGCGGCTTTCATATTCTTATTCGTTTCAACTGTACTACTTTCTTTGCGTCATGTCGCTGACCTCGTGTCTTGACTGTTACACGTCTTGACGCATGCCGGTGTGCGGCCTACCTTAATTTTCATGAAAAATTCATGCAACGAAATAATGTACACTTCAGGCTGTAGAGGTACATTTTCCCGTACCATAAATTGTAAAGGACATCGTTTGGGATTATGAGTGCGCACACTCTAATTGCATATTGTTATAATTCTGCCGGTAGATGGATCTACCAGCACAGTGTCTCTATTGTAAGCCGTCCCCAGTGTCATGAATTACTCTTATTTAGAAATGTTTTCTTGAATCTGTGTTTTGTATTGTTTCAATATTGGAGGTTACAATTGGTTTTCGATTGCACTGAGCCCCTGTCTGGACAGAATATTGACGGTATTGCAACTGTTGTTTCGTGGCACTTGAAGGAAACATCGCTTTCTGTGAACAGATTGCTGCAAGTTCTTTTGACTGAGAGAGGAAATTTGGCCTTCATTTCCTGTAATTGCATCTTCCGACATGTGAACTCTGAGGGGCTCCGTCGATCACAATAAAGGTTCCTAGTCAGTAAATGTCTGACAGACCCATCCATCATTCCAACTAAGCAGAATTACACGCCGGACAGAGTACTGCTTATTTCGTATTGGCCTCTATAAAAGAAGTTAATGGATCATTACCCAGTCAACACACGAGAAGCGTGCGGCTTTATATATTTTAACTGACAGAAACATAATACTTTTTGTCGAACTCGTGTCTTCAGTCTGTAATTCTGTAGAGCCTTGATATTACAATTACCAAAATATGGTTAAGATATTAACTTCAAAAATCTTCTTCGGAACGTAATACTCAAGAAATGGTACCCTAAGGTTCATCCTCACAGCAGGCCGCCATTGATGTTGAGACAGATAAAGACAGTAAAAAAATCCACACCCCATGTCTTTAACCTCCCTTTTTGCCCACTTTCCTTATTTTGAAAAAATTAAAGGATACTTATGAGATTGCCATGTTGTCTGTGAGTTTGTATGTCTATTTGTGAACATATCAGTGAGTCTGTGTGTCTGTGTATCCCCCAATTTTTATCGTTTTTTATGCTCTCCATAGAGCATGGACCCCCTCGTTTGTGTCTCCACCTTATCGTGGGGAGGGGGTTTGAGTATGCCAAGGACCCTGAGAGCTATACCAGCGGTAGCGTAGCTACTGGCAGGGCCTCCCTTGCTGGACAGGTCAAAGGGTAGGCATCAGACGAAGAGAGACACCAAAAACCAAAAACTGATGCCGGAAGCAGCGTCATCAGCAGCGACTTGAAGCACAGAGCAAATGATGCTCGAGATGGTTCAAGTTCATGTAGCAACATGCGTGACCAGAGTGGTTTGAACGGCTGTTGTACTGCGATGTGGAAAGCAAATGGAAAAACTACCACATTATCACTTTTCCTGGATAGTCTCTTTCCAAAAACAGAGATACCATGTATGGGACCAGAAGACGAGGGAAAGACGTAAGAAGATGCTGGATGACCTTGGGGACAGAAGAGGATATTTTTATTTGAAGGAGAAAGCTCTAGATTGCATTAAGTGGAGAAACTGTTTTGGAAGAGACTGTGGACCTGTCGTGTGGCAGATTACTGATGAAAAAGAGCATGGAAGGAAAGTAGTCTGTTAGTGCTTTCCAGGACGCCTCATAATATTATCCTCACATTTACCCTCACCTTCTTCCAAAACGTCTCTTCCTTTCAGGTTTTACATATGAAATGTATGTATTCTTATGTTTCTCATGCGTGCTACATGTCTCGGCCATATCATCCTCCTTCACTTGATCTATATTACAGTATTTTGGTGTAGTTCGTTAGTACTCCCCGCAAAGTGTAACTAGAATGATCAAGTCAATGAATATTAGATGGGCAGGGTATGTAACACGCATGTGGGAAAAGAATGCATGTAGGATTTGGGTGGGAAAGCCAGAAGTAAAGAGACCACAAGGGAGACGTAAATGTAGGTGGATGCATAATATTAAAATGGATCTTAAGGAAATGGGATGGGGGTGGTTTAGACTGGATTCATCTGGCTCAGAATAGGGACAAATGGCAGAATTTTGTGCACATGACAATGAACCTTCGAGTTCCTTAAAATATGAGGGAAATTCTTGAATTGCGGAGGGACTGGCGGATACTCAAGAATGACTCAGCTCCATGGAATAGTTAATTATGACAACGGAGGCCACACAAGAGACATGCGTTAGTTTCCTAAAATTAGCAATAACATGACAAGTGCGCGAAATTATGTGGTGGGATAGATGATAGCGATACTGAATTTAGGATAACGAAATTATGCATGTTAATAGTGCTTTGCAAAGTGTGCATCTTATGTTAAAAAACAGGTATGTCTAAAATATCGTAAAGAGCAAGTCATACTTTTAGCAGGCAGCCTTACGAAGAGAAGGTCATTGTGTTCAGTGGAATGCCCATTGTGGCAATGTTGCTTCTAGTGTAAGTTGCAAATAAACTGTGATACATATATAGTAATGATCAGGGCCCGGATTTTGATGACCTGAAAATATTTTAAAAATGACCTATAAAATGACCGAAAAAATCCAGAAAAATGACCTAAAATATGACCCAAAAAATGTAATATGCAGGGCCCGGATTTTGATGACCTGAAAATATTTAAAAAGTGACCTATAAAATGACTGAAAAAAATCCAGAAAAATGACCTAAAGAGAAAAGAAGGAACACTTCGCTTCCATGTTATTCACATTTCAGAAAACATGAAGAAAAATTTCCTAAATGGCCAAAAATGACAAGAAATACCCTTAAAAGTCCAAAAATTTACCAAAAAATTACCCCCCAAATGAAAATATGACCTTAAACTTAAAAATGTCAAAAAATGACAAAAAGTTACCTATAAAATTTACATTTCTGTAACCAGCAGCTCATATCCGAGAGTTATATATTTAAGAGCATCTCATAGAATACAAGGAAAAAAAGATTACATGTCATCAAAATCCGGGCGCTGGTAGTGATACAGTGATCAACGTCACTATTTGAAGATCATGCACCATCAAAAATGTATTAAACGTCTTATTTTCTTGTGGAATGTAAAATGACACAATGATAATCGTTATAATGTTTTCTGTGGGTTTCACTTTAGATTTGTTAATTGATGAACCATTGATGTTGGGCAAGTGGGAATTGATTTGGAGATAGATCATGAACAGACACACACCTTGTATATTAAATACCAGTAGATTATAAAGGGTTCTAACGATGGTGTATAAGACATAGAATTACTTTGTTTTGGTGCATTTTACATCGTTGTCCGGTATTCTAAATAATATAAAACCCAACTCAGTTGGACAATTCTCATATCTGGATCTCCCTTATCTGTATAGTGTGGTTTCTAACTCACAGAGAAGATCTGCATGACGTGACAGATTCTTCATGGGTTTTCATAAGGTTTCAGCATCGAGGATTCAGGTTTTACTCCACAGATGGCACTAGTGGTAGACATTATATATCTTCACAATTTTTTCCCCCATTTCTTTGCACTGGTGCTCATGCACTTAGTTTTGTTGGTTAGGGTTGTATCACAAATTTCTACCTCCGTTTCTACCTTAGTTCCACGTATGTGCTCGCTTTATCACAATTTTTATTATATATTTTCTTGTTATCTCTTGCCGAAATAGCCTAGTCTCCTGTGATTAAATAGCTGTGTAAATCTGAGAAGGGCTGTCCAGTGATTGAGGTTAGCTCTTTCTAAGGGGCCCAACTGAGTAGGTATCTTGTCCCCTCACATGTGGATGGAAATAGATGCAGTTTCCGAAACGTTGTGTTTACTATCTTCTAGAATACCGGACGATGGACAGAGTCCAAAAGACCCAGCAATTCTCTGTATTAAGTACTGCTTTTTATGTCATGAATTGGTTGATCACAGTGGCCGCGCGGTCTAAGATGTAGAATATCTGCTCCTACCGGAACACTGGATCGTGGGTTCGAATTCCACTTAAGACATGGATGTTTGCGTTTATTCAGTTTTTGTGTGTAGGTAGCGGCCTTGCGACAGGCTGATACCCCGTCCAAGGAGTCCTACCGACTGCCTGAGAGTAAGAAACTGACGCGAAACAAAGCGTTTCACGGATGCCCTATGCTCCAAGTGGGAGCAATGGGAATAGATTCAGTATTGAGGGGGTGGATTCCCCATGCACCACGACTAATAGTCTATTGTACGTAATAGGAATAGATAGATAGATATCATTAATTACTTTCATGGAGGCAGTGAGATAACTTTTATGTTATATCGGCATTTTTAATATAGGTGGATCTGTATTTAAACAATAAGTTCGCCAGAAATATAAAATAAAATGAAAAAAAATAATATTGTCTGGCATTAGGGGAACTATGTAGGACTGGGGTTCTTTGAGAACAGGGTGCTGAGGAGAATATTTGGCCCAAAGACGTATGAAATGGCAGGGGGCTGGAGAAAATTGGGTGATGAGCATTTTCATAACTTTTGCTATTCACTAAACATCATTAGACTGATCATGTCAAGAAGGATGAAATGAGCATGATACGTAGCACTCTTGGGGCTTGAAGAGGAATATACATAAGATTGTTGTGGGAAATCATGAAGGAAAGAGACCACTAGGAACTCCTAAACATTGTTGGGAAGATAATATTGTAACGGATTTGGTCAACGCATTTTCCAGGCAAAAGCTCTGTAAATACGGCCAAACATGCAACAATAGAGAAAAGTGTGTTTTCTGTAGATTCGACCGACGAGCCAATAGGCTGGATGGATAGCGGTCACGTGATATATGTTTGCTATATGTCCATGTCCGTTCCTCGGCTATATAAGTAAAGCAGTTACGAGTTACGAGTAACAGCGGCAGAAGCACGCGAACTAGCGAACAAGGAGAGAGCCACTGGAAGTTCGTAGTTGAAGAAGAACTGGAAGTCGGCCTGCGAAGACTTAACGTGTGATAAGAAGACTTTATTTATGTGTAATATTTGGAGTGTGATTCAGTGAGACTGGTATAGTTCCCGTGTTATAAACCCGTGAAGAGTAGTGCAGATAGACTGAAGAGATTGGTGTGGAGAGATTGTACATTGTGTAATGCAGAAATAGTGTAATGACTAAATATAGTTACGACTTGTTTGTGAAAGAATCCAATTACCAGTCCAAACCCGCGTCTTAATCAGTGTGACATGTGACAATATTAAAATGAATATTTGAGAAATAGAATGGTGTAGTGTGGACTGGTTTCATATGGCTCAGGATAGGGACTACTGGTGGGTTCTTGTGAACACGACAGTGAAAACTCAGGTTCCATAAAATATTAGTAAATTCTTGAGTAGCTAAACGACTGGCAGCTTCTCGAGAAGAATTCTGCTCTATGCAGTTATATAGTTAAATTGATCTGTGGACTAGAGGTCTGTGTGCTAGGAAAGTAGTCTTTATGAGTTCAACTTGGATCACCTTTATAATTGACTACCACGGCACTTATAATTCTTTCATATTGTGAATTAAACTGTGAACTTTGGTTGAGACCTTTGCTGCTGTAACACTGAGTACTACATTCACCAAAAGCAGCCAATGGCATCTGAATTGTGCCTGTTTGCTTATGGCTTTATTCAGGCGCGTGCTAGCCACAGGCGGCGTTGTGTTGAAAGAACAACATTAACCGGCTTGTTGAGTTCTGAAAAGGCAAACTTTCCTCTTATATAAATTAAAAGGAAACGGCGAATAAACGGACGTAGGCGCTGACTTCCCCGAAACAAGCAGAAGTTTCTGACCATGTAGTTTTAATAAACCAAATTTTACTTCAATTAAAGTGGAAATCATTTTAAAACTTGAGCGACATATGTGTCATTATTCGGAACAATTATTATGGAAATAGAACACACGGTAGTTTAGTTGATGGAGGCACTATGCTACAAGCCGGAAAATCGCGGGTTCGATTCCCGATGGGGTATTATTTTTTCAATTGACCTGATCCTTACAGCCGCACTATGGCCCTGGGAACGACTTAGCCGCTAACAGAAATGAGTACCAGGAATCTTCCTGGGGGGTAAAGGGCGGTCGGTTCATAAGGCTGAAAACATCACCGCCATCTGTGAGCCGATTGTCTAGAAAATGTGGGAGCCTCGGCGTCTCACAACCTCATGAGCCACTACGACCTGTCACAGGCATAGCTTCACATTTTCCTTTTTTTACTATTAGGGAACTAGTCATATTTTATGCCGGTCACCGTAGCCCAGCGGTCTAAGGCATGCACTGTCTTCGCTCGCTCGGAAGCCGTGGTTTCGAATTCCAAACAAGGTATGGATGTTTGTTATGTGTATGTGTTTATTCTGTGTTTGTGTTGTCCTGTGTTTAGGTAGAGGCCTTGCGACGAGCTGATCACTCGTCCAAGGAGTCCTACCGCCTGTAAAATGATCATGGAACTGAAAAAATTAGAGGCCACGGCCCAAGGGGGCTGTAGAGCCAGTGAAGAAAAAAGTGTTTAGTATGCAACATCTGCTTCGCGCTATCTGAATAGCAGTGCCACATGAAAGCAGATGGGAAGGGATGAAGGCCGATCGGATCAGCTTCTATAAAGCGCCTGCGGAAAATGAGATGTCTTCATAAGCTCCTGTACGATGGGAAAGTTCGAAAGTGGAATGTCTCGACATTTCTGTGGGCAAAACTCTGCTTTTAAAATGCAACTCTATTACTTAATTTATTACTGCATATGTATATGTGATGTCGAGCCTGTTACAACTTGTAAAGGTGAGTTGTGTTGCTGGTTTTTCGGAGATATGTACTGGCTCCATTTTCAAGGTGAAATGCTTATACATTCGCCGTTGCTGATGTAATACCTTACTTTCATGCCCAGCATCGTGGGATAGTCACTTCACCTTGCAGAGTGAACCAGTAACGATGTTCGAAACAACAGTAATACAGTCTACTTCTCCACGGCGCCTCCCCCCCCCCAAGGTAAAATCATTCAACCGCACTGAAGGACTGAAATCAATTGCTCGTCTCCGATGAGTGTAATCAGTAGGGACTGATTTGGAGTGAAAACTTTAAAGCTACTTACGTTTGTTTTTAGATATGTTAATTTAATATAACATAGGTTTAAGTGGAAGATTCTAGTTGGAATTTTCGAGAGAGAAGACTGTTTCGGATTTCTAGACATGGATGGTTCCGATCACGGTGATCACGCCGTCTAAGGCTTGAAACGTCTTCGCCCGCTCGAACACTGGGATCGTAGGTTCGAATCCCACTCAAGGCATAGATGTCTGTGTTTATCCTGTGTTTGTGTTAGGTATCGGTCTTATAAAGGGCTGATTTCCCGTCTAAGGAGTCCTACGGACTGTCTTCTGTTAAAAAAGCTGAAGTGAATCGAAGCGTTTCACGGATGCTCTGCTCCAAGTGGGAGCAACAGAAACAGATGGAATAAGAAGTCATCGGATTCTGGAATATAGCCGCTTAAAAATCAGAAAATAGCTTATTAAGAGATAAAAATGGAGAGGTTACTGTCATTAGAAGAAATATTTTTATTAATCGACACACAATATATTTTGGTCCCAGATAGGCAGCCATCATCCGATTCGCGAGGATTATACGAATGACGACGGAATACATAAATTACAATACTAACAATACATTTTTGCTAGTCAGATTTTGATCGGATCCGATGTAATACTACATAGACGTTAGCTTTAAAAATTATGTTCAACACACGTTTTAAAATGAAACAAAAATTAAACCGAAACAATCTATGGATAAAATGCGTTCCTGGCTGTTCTTGAAGTTGGCTGATAGTGGTCGGATCTTGACTCTTAGGCTATTTAAAGATGTTTCGACTTCAGTCTTATATATTTCTGCATGACTCGAATGAAATGGTCTGTTCGGGAATAGTGAATTGATAAGGATCTGGAAGCAAACTTGTTCTCTTTCAAGATGCTCTCCGACATTAGCTTAAATAGACTGAATAGACACATTAGGAGGGATGTACATAAATTATTTGGGAGGACGAATGACTGATAGAGTTGGCTGAGGATCGTGTTCTGCAGGAGGATTTGATATAACGTGTGTTGAGCCTCCGGCTTCTGTCACAGGAAAAAATATTTTCTTCTTAGATGAATGAATCGTGAAGCTGTGGTTTGGATTCAGCTGTCTCGGCGTAGTACCTCCTGTGAAGGCGATGCTGAAGTTCATGTACCAAGGACGAAATAGATTTTATAGCTGGCTGAACAAATGATCAAATTTTTAAGGAGAATCATGTGTCAGTGAGTGGAAGTTTATCATTTCGTGACGTTTATTTTGTGGTTCAGACTTATGATTTATTGCCCTGCCAGTCTTCTGCTAACAGCTGAAGGGCGTTCACATTCCTCTCTGTGACGCTGTTGGAATTACGAACCAATAAGTAAATTATACGATATTTTTTTATTGCTAGTGGGATGGGACTAAGTCCCTTGTATTGCGGCCTCTTCTGGCCTATTGTACCAGCCCCAGATGATAGGTGAGGGTGATTGTGGAGCAATTGGTGGAATGCAGATTGTCAGGGGAAACCGAAGTACTCGGAGGAAACCTGCCCCAGCGCCTCTTTGTCCACCACAAATCCCACTTGAACAGACCAGGGATCGAACCCGGGCCGCCACAATGGGAAGTCAGCGAATAACCGCTTGTACTATGGCGCGGCCCAATTTATACGATATTAGTCTGCGCGATGTGACACTGAACTCGTCACTTAGTCCGTTTTAGTGTTGTAATTAGCTAAAGAACTGTGAATATTTATTAATTATTACATGCCGAAACAAGGACAGAATTATTGTACCTTTGACACATGTCTAAAATTGATAACCTCAAGAAATCTATCATCTGTAACGTCTTCAAGAAACCCCGGTAACGAATACAGCGATTTTTAGAGACAGTGAATCCGTAAAGTGAACTTATGACTCAGCTCGACTCGACGGCAGGAGCGTAGTACCCTTCCGCATGATGCGTGCTCTAGAGGAAAAACTTCTTTGTGTAAAGGAGCTGAGTAGGAATTATGTGTATACAGGGTGATTCACGAAGTTTTACTCCGGATTATGGTACATATTTCTGGGGCTATTTCTTGCAAAATTTCCTTATAAACTTGTGGTCGATTTTCAATAGTTATGGAGTAACAATAGATTTTCGAAACGCATCATTGTGAATGCAGCGCTATGCTTCAGCGTGGGCGACTATATGTTCCAGTCAGCTATGTCAGCAGATAAGGTAGACCGGTTTGAATGTTGCTCGTGGGTAGATAGGCAGAGCGGTTCATACGCGTGCGACGCATTGTGTTGACATGCAGGGAGACATTTTTGAAAATCTTATGTAAATCCAGTCGTCTTCTAAAGCACTACAGTTTAAAGGAAACAGATTGACAGAAGGGTGTGATATGCAACCATTGGTATGTTTACAGAATGGGATGCTGAAAATAATGTAATTTTGTAACATAAAATCGTTGAAAAATTTCGTACAATGCAAAATTAAGAAATTAATTAAGAAATTAAGAAATTGTTTTAGAATGCTTCTTTCCTAAAACATTAACGATTTAAAAAAGTGTTTGTATCGTATTTCTAACTTGTTTTGACTGAAATTCAAAGAAAAAAGGATTCGCCAGTTTTCAAATTACTGTATCTCTTGAATTATGAGTTGGATACCATTAGTATATTAACATTTTTTGTTCCAAATTACCTCAGGAATGCCCTCCCTAAGTGGGGGTGAAACTTCGTGAATCACCCTGTATATGTATATAGGAACGCGTGGAACAAAGTGAATGGTGATATTAAGAAAGAGTTAAAGTGTAGAACGACAGGAAAGATTGATGACAGTTTATCCATGGAACTCTGAGCATAAGACGGAAGAAATATGGAACAGGAAAGGTATTCCAGGTTTCCTTGAAAGCTATTTCACTATTAATTTTTTTTACTCTTGCTTAAATGAAAGAATGAATGGGTGTAAAAATGACAGTTTTGGAAGGGAATTCGAAAAATTGATTCATGATTTACACACTCTAGTTCTTATTTTTAAAAAAGACTTGACCTTTGTACTACAAAATCTACAAATATCGACTTGAATATGTTGTACTCGTAATATATTGAAATTGCTCTTCCTCGCTGCTACTGCGTTATCTTCATTAATGCAGTTATCTCTTTACCATTATTACTGCCATGTTATAGCTATATATACGTCACACACTACTCACGCTTCCATCCTCCATTCCTTCATTATTATATTCTGCTTTACATCAATTAACACACTAATTAACTGTAAATATGCATATTAAGCTTCACCGCAAGGGGCCTCTCATTATTCGAAAATGCCAATAATTATAATTTCATTCGATCACGGACACGATGTTCCCATAGTTGACGTCACGTTGTATCGTAAAATTCAGGAAAGGAAAACGAAAAACTCCCTCTAAAATTATCGGAACATTTCGCTCCTACTCAGGACGTTAGTGTAGGGGTAATGTTCTAGACACTTATTCGTGAGGTTCTTTGTTCAGATCTGGGCTGGAACAGCAGCTGTCATGACTGAATTCTGTCTAATTGTTTTACTTAATCAGAAATACAGACAGGAGCTGGGTCCGAAGTTATAAGAAAGAAGCGGACACTTTTGCAGGACATTCAAAGTGCCACAAAACGAAATCATCGAAAGAGAAATAATAAAAGCTCCAAAAGGACCTCTGCAAATAACACAACGAATCTAATTCCTTATACCAAGGGAAATTTAAAACATAATACAAGAAAATCTCAATCCAAAGAGAGCCCCTAGATATGACCTAATTACAGGGAGAATATTGGAAGATCCACATTTTCTTGACCTCGGTACTAGTTGGAGGTGAGTGTTCAGTTTCACGCCCCAGCCGCTTTACCCCTGTGGAAAGAGCCCACATTACTCATTAGATAGGAGGTTGGGTGGACCCCAGAGTCGGTTTTGAAGACGTGGAGAAGAGAGAGTTCTTGACCCTACCGAGACTCGAACTCCGAACCCTCGGTCGTCCAGCCCGTAGCCAGTCGCTATACCAATTATGCTATCACGGGTACATTATTAAATGAGTAATACATTAATATTAAATTAGGCATAGAAGGTAAATTCATTATTTTAATACACAAGAATTTCTATCCTGTTACTCATAAATTCCACCTTAATTTGTAGATGGTGAAAATGCGCAACCAAATGTACTCGTACGTACAACAATGTATGTAAAGATCGGAGGATCGAGCTTACGGTACGTCGCTTTGGCGAGTGCACGTTACCCGTGATCGGGCGGCAACTTCTCCGCCAATAGCGTTGTGATGGCAGGCTAATCACAGCCAAGTAGGCGCTCTTGAACTGGTCTGTGATAAACCCACTGACTGGCCATCTACACCACATACCGTATTTACGCATGTATAGGCCGCGTGCGTGTATAGGCCGCAGCACAATTTTCAGACAGAAATTATAGAAAAAATAATTTTCTTGGAATATTATTTCAGGAGTAGAAATTATTCCGAAATTTGGCAACGTTTAACATTCCTAAGTTCGCAACTAGCGAAAATAACGGTACCGCTCGGAACAAAGGCATTGCGGGGGAGAGTTATAACCTTTTCGCCTTTACTTGACTTGCCTGGTTAGTTCTGAGTGAAACATGGGTCGAGTAAGAGCAGGTTATACGTCTAAATTTAAACTTCAAGTGGTGCGTTACGCACAAGAACACGGAAATCGAGCAGCAGGGAGAAAATTCGACGTTGACGAAAAAAATGTGCGAAGATGGATACTAACGAAAGATGCCCTTGAAAAAACGTCACAAAATCGACAATCTTTCCGCGGAAAGAAAGCTAAATTTCCAGAACTTGAAAATAAACTTTTGCGATACGTGCGTAATACACGGGCGGATGGATTTTCAGTGTCTGTGGAAATGATTCAATTTGAAGGCCTCAAAATAGCGGACAGAATGAAAATTCCTCGTAATGAATTTAAGGGAAGTTATGGATGGGCAAGGCGCTTTATGGCCCGACATGATCTTGTAATTCGGCGACGGACGTCAATAGCGCAGCGCCTTCCCGACACATACCAGGAGAAACTGCTTGCATTTCAAAAACATGTCCTGAAATTAAGAAAGACGCACAACTACACCATGGGAGCTATTGGAAATGTTGATGAAACTCCTGTGTTCTTTGAAATGCCGGGTGAAAGTACAGTGAACAAAGCAGGCGAAAAAACAGTGCATGTGCGGACTGCAGGAGCAGAAAAGCAGCGGTGTACCGTAATGCTTGGTATCACTGCTGATGGAAACAAACTACCACCATTTGTAATCTTCAAACGCAAAACATTGCCGAAAGAAAAGCTTCCACCGGGAATTTTGGTGAGAGTTCAAGAAAAAGGATGGATGACAGAAGAGCTCTATCTGGATTGGTTGAAATCAGTGTGGTTTCGGCGCCCAGGCGCACTTTTACGTCAGCGGTCAATGTTAGTGGTTGACAGTTTTCGAAGCCATTTAACTGAAAATGTGAAAGTGAAGATGAGGCAGGGGGGATGACCGCATGTTACAACCACTTGACGTGTCAATAAACCGCCCTTTCAAGTCTCATTTGCGGCGCTTTTACCGGGACTCGAGATGCGGTTCCACGGAGATGACGCCGACTGGACGATTGAAGAAACCTTCATTAAGTCAAATGTGTGAGTGGATTGTGGCTGCATGGAACACCATACCAGAAGAAATGGTTTCCAAAAGTTTTAAAGTCACATCCATTTCCAACGCAATGGACGGGACTGAAGATGACGCATGACGCTGTATGGCTGACATCACCTGACAGTGAAGCTTCGAGCGAGAGAGACATCGACAGTAACGAGTCAAGTGATGAACAGTAATATGGTTCAATTACCGTGGACCAACTTCAGAAAGTGTCGCATAATTTATTCATGCGATGCGAAGCATGTTTGCAAGCAGAAGGGGGTCACTTTCAGCACCTGTTATAAAGCACGGTAAGTTTGTGTTATCTTTTTACAGTATTCTTATAAATGTGTGCATGTACAGAAACTGATGTAAGGGTATCAGCGACACGACTGCACTCTCGCTAGCAGGGAGGGGCACAGTAGTCGCGGAGAAACGTTCCATCCGCTCTACGCTGCTGCCCCGGTTTCCTCGATCTTTGAACACCCTGTATTACTAATTATGAATATAATTCTTTTTAAATGAAGTGTGATTTCGAATATTTCGAATATAAGCCGCACCCCAGTTTTCCTCTTGAATTTTTTGGCAAAAAATGTGCGGCCTATACATGCGTAAATACGGTACTTTGCCGTGAAGTTAACTTTTGGGCAATGGGTAGTAAAAAAACATACAAATAGGTAAATAAATAAATGAAAAAAGAAATAAATAAAAAATAAACCTATACTCGTATATAAATAAATTGAATTATTGGCCATACCATACACAATAATCGAACGGCTTACGTGGAATTCATGTATATCTGTGATCAAGTATCAGCAATTAACAGATTTTTAAATATAAGATTTGGGAGTCTTTTACTGAAAGTTATTTGTCAGTTCCTTCTTCAGCCACATCGGTCCATAGCGAAGCAAGTTTTACATAAGGTCACAATGAATTTATCCATACTATATTTTTTATAAGCCGTTAATCAAATTTTGGCGAATTTCTGTATTTGGCTACTTTGATTTTTTGCTGTAGCCCATCCTGTAAGGTCGTAAATATGCTTTCTCATGTATAGTATGAACCGTTTACAAAACGTTTTTTAAATTTAATGCAAAAGGCATGTGCATGGTATTACGGGTTTGTTTTTATTTTTAGCTACATTGACCTGTTATAAGCCGATCACAGCGGCCGCGCAGTCTCCGCTCGCGCAAACGCTGGGATCGTGGGTTCCAATCCCACTCAAGACATGGATGCCTGTGTGTGCATTTATTCTGTTTGTGTTATCCTGTGTGTAGGTAGCGGCCTTGCGGCGGGCTGTTCACTTGCCCCAGGAGCCCTACCGTCTGTGTAAAGAAGATTACGAAACTGAAAAAGAGACCAGGGCCCAACAAAAGGCTGTAGAGCCATTGATTCATGTATGATGAATGAATGATCTGTTATAAAGCCTGCGTTACATAAGGCCGTAAGTTACATGGACTTTCTCTCCTATATCCCACATGCCCTGTCACGGATTATCTTGAATTTCGAAATTGGGTATCATTATGTGGGATTTGGGGCTCTCATAGCGGTTGTTCTGATGAGTTGTATCTTCCATCTATGATGTAACACAGTGTAGTCCGTTGAAAGTCAACCATGTTTTGGAGGACTTTGTAGTCTCCATCTTCAGTTTGGATTAATGAGGCAAGGAAGAAACCAGGGTGAAACAGATGGCAAGCAGAGAAGACTATCATTATGCTGCTGAAATACGCTTCTCTTATCTACTACATTTTGTGCTTGCTGAAACGTGGTCTCTCTACCAGCGCATATATGTTCAATAACCAGAAAAGAACTGTACTAAGAACGTTGTAAACTACGTTACGGTATACAGCGTATTCCAGCTCGTTTATTACGCAACACGCGTCTGTCTGCTTGCGGTATGAAATCTTATGAACATATCGGAGAGTACGTAGGTCCTGTAGCTGCCCACAAATATACCGTGCTTTTGAGACGTCTACAGATCCGTGTTAGCTTAGTCGGTATAGCGACCAGGCTGCGAAGAAGGAGTTCGATTCCCGGTAGAGAAAATCCATTTTTCTGTTCTCATAACGTCCAGGCCGGCTTTGGAGTCCACTCACCCTTCCATCCCATGATTACGGGTGTTGTTTTTCTGAGGTAAAAGAAGCCGAGACGGGAAGCTGACACCTCCATCTAGTGCTGATGTCAAAAATGGTGGAGCTATACCTCCATTCCTGCACACGTCTTCATGGCCCAGGGATGGCTACCCTTTATAGAGGCAGTCTCCGGACTGAATAGTATTACTTAAGGAATGTAAAAGAGATTAATTCTCGCTTCTTCGTTCAGTAAGAAAGCTGATGTTCTTCTGCTCGGAATCAGCAGTGTAATTTCTAGGAGGCAGCATTTCTCATCTTATTTTTCGTCGTGCTGTGCAGTGGGTAGATTCACCGTACGACTAAAGTTACAAAAACTGTGCTTTCTCGCATGAGTCACCGTATAAGTAGGGAGAGCGAGAGAATACGGCTCTGTTAATGCTGCAATTCATCTGGCTGCATTTGCGCATGATCCAACTTCTAGACTGTGACTCGCAATTGCTGCAGATAAAAGTGAAATATGAAATTCTATACAAAATGTAAAGTTGTCACGCCTTGAAGACGTGTGGGGCAGTATAGGTACGAGTGTAGCTGCACTGTTCTTCACCTCGTCACTAGTTGGAAGTGAATGGTCAGCTTCGCGCCCCTGCCGCTTTACCCCCGCTGAAGAGCCCCCACGTACCCACTGAATAGGAGGTCGGATGGACCCCAGAGCCGGTCTAGGCGGCGTAGAGTGATGACGAATCCATTACCTCTACTGAGAATCGAATTCCAGTCTTCCATCCCGAACCTCGTCGCGATGCTGACTGAGATATCCCTACTACCGTCTGAAATTCAATACACAGATATATATTAAACGTTGTTGTAAGTGTAAGAAAGGCTCGAAATTTTGATGAAGTTAAGATCTAATTAGGCCGATGAAGAGACAAGTGGCCCAACAAGTCACGTAAAGTGTCGGGTTATATCATATTATAGAACTCTATTTAAATGAATAGAAAACCCTGAATATAGTATATATCATGTTAAGTCAATTAGTACAAGTCGAAACTATCACCGAGAAGCAAGAAAAGTAAAATTTATATATTTACATTGAATACGATCACTGGAAGAATCATGCTAGTACAAAACAGTACAGTAACGTCATATAATAATAATAATAATAAATAATTATAATATTAATAATACAATCTCATGAAATATAAATGCTATATTTTAATGACTTACAAATAATTCAACTGCTTTAAATTTATTTTCTGTGTTACTTAGAAACGCTTTCTTGTAGGGACTAAGGAACACCACGAAAAAGTCAATCACATAAACTAGGTCGAACATAGCCTTCCCTGAATGCAAGTCCTGAGCTTCACTTCTAGAACATGCTGTTCGGTGCCGTAGATTTAATAATGTCATTTATTCACGCGAAATTTAAATTTTCAGCCTGATTTCCTTATTTCGAAAAAAAAAAATGGAAGTAGGCTTATGAGATCATCATGCCCTCTGTGTGTCTGTGAATCCCTTATGAAGCATGTATCATGACACCTTAGTCCATCTCAACGACTTACTTCATAAATCCCCCCCGTCAGTCTCTTTATATTTGTATCCCCTTATCGTTACTAGGCAACGGCTCGGTTAAAGCGTTATCGTGGCAACAGTAGAAGAATTGTTGGGTGCGTCGTCTTCTACGCGATCCATCTAGTATAAAATGAAAGTAGGCGGTTAGTTCTTCCCAGAGTTTCTTTTTATACTCACCATTCGTGCGTGAGTTTTACACAGAATCAATAATATCGTTCGTGCGAAAATGTACCATGAGTGGTGGATAAAGATGAGTTCAACCGTGCCAAGAAATGACACTGCTAGACTGCCTCCCTGAATTTTGGTCAAAATAAATGGATTTCAGGTCAAGGTCAGCGTCATTGGCTAGAATCTAATTGGCAGTGGGGAGGGTAATGGTGTTGGTGTGTTTGAAGCGTCCCTCTGGAACTCATGGCCAGCATCGCAACGTCACATCTGCTGTATGCTCGAGCAAGAAGTCTGGACGGGAAGTAGCGCTTGCCCTTAACAGCATTACTGCGCAGTGGAAAGCTACAGACTCGCATGCTTCTATTTCCACAGCTTTCATCATTCCGAACGCCTGCTTCTCGTCCGTTCTTGCTTCCTAGTTTTACACTCACCGTATGGTCTGTAACTCTTGGTTTTCTTTCTCATCTTCCGTTCACTTTTTTTCCATCTCTCTTCCCTCACCCTTCCTCGATGTCCTCAGTGGCATTTATCCATGAAAGAACTTCATGATTCTTTAAAGTTCTCTGGGCGGTGACGTGTATGTTACGCCTTGAAGCCTAAAGAATATTTACCACATACGTTTCGGAATAGGACACATTGGGACATGTACATTCTGTACACATTGTAGCCTGTACAGTCGTTGCGGATAAGCAACTTTGTTGTATAACCTGTTTGTAGACAATGGATCAGTAAACCCATTCCAGCGACAACGTATACGAACACAGCAATAGAGTTGCTTCTGAAAATGGTGTTTTTTCTCCTCGGTCCTTAGAAAGTGGTTATAAGGCAGAGAATTTGGGCGATCCAGTCAGTTGTCAGTTGAGAGTTGACTTCTGCACGGAGGGTTTTGAAGATAGAATCTGATGGCGGGAAATTCAAGAATTTCCACTGTTAGAACACGTTGCTAGAGAACGGCTGGGGGAGTCACAGCAGGTTAGAAAGAGTCTTAACCGATGCTGTGATCATTTGCAAAGTGTGGAAATTAACGATAACGCTGTAATTACTTGTATTTCCGAGTGGTGTATAAGTGATCAATAAACCCATTCACCAATCTATACCCCGTCTGTAGTCACACACATAAATCATGAGAATATATGAACACATACAGGATGATTAGAACTATTAACATTTACTTAGAATTTTCTTCGATTGAAGAACTGTCATTACTTTTATGGATTTTACCCTTGTGGGAATTTGAGTTCCTAGTAAATATTTACAACGGTAAAAGTCTGAGTTTGGTAGAAGTGAGGAAAGTCGTGGCCTGGATGGCAGTATATCACTATGCTTTAAGGTACAATATATATTTCGTAGATTTCACTCTGTAATATAGACCATATGAGAGACAGGAACGCACCTGTTACCATAGTGCACTTCAAAGTAGGTTTAACTAAGTTATGATTTACTACAGGTTACAGTATTTTCAAGAATATAGTTTGAGTTTTTTTTCTTACCGCTGAATGAATTATTTGTCTAAAATGTGCCGCATTGGTGATGAGTATACGTAAGTCTACCAGCTTAATTAAGTTCTGTGTCATTCGATAACACAACATTAATGTCATTGTGTCCCTGACTCCGTGATTTTAGTCCACAAGCGAACTATACCGACTGAGCTACCGCCGCTTGTCGACGAATTTAGGTGGGTATTCGTTGCGCTGACGACGCGACACCCTCTATCCGCTGAAGTTGTTTTTCTGACACAAATACAAATATTCACGACGTCCCGATTATGCGTTTATTTCGCCTGTTTCACGTTTGTTGCACTGACTTCAGCTGATAAAAAAGGAAATTGCGAGCATTACGATCATGTCGACGGGTGTAGGAGCTGTGTTTGAGGTATTCAGCTTGAAATAGTTTAATTAATTCGAAACCGGTTCTTCATTGAGAGCAGAGAAATTTAAGTGGTATGCCAAATAGTTAAATTGTGTAACAATGTATGCGTATCTAACTTGTATTCCTCTATTTTTAATTTGAAATCTTTTTAGTGAGCATATTTCATAGGGTCCAACGTTAAGCTTTCTATTTCTCTATGTGTACCTGATCTTTCGTCAGGTGAATTGATTCCAAGGTAACTAGAGGCCAATCGTTCCTGTCAGTTCTTATATCCTTGTTACACACAATTATGCGAGCCAGGACACTGAATAAAGTAGAAGTGGAGGAGAAGGAGGAATATGCAGAGATAGCGGAAATGATGGATTAGGAAGGAGACCAAGAAGAAGGTGAGAAAGCAATGAGGACGGCGCGGAGAAAGAAATTAAGGAATACGAAGATAAGAAGGGGAACAACGGAAGGAATAAGATAGAAGATAAAGATGACATGGAAGAAGAGTGGTTAGGGGAGCAGAAAAAGAAAAAGGCGATGAAGTTGAAGACGGTAGAAGCGGAGAAGGAAATTTGGAGAATGGCAGATAGAGGCGTATAAAGAGAATTAGATGAACGAAGGGAAGAAAGTGAAAGAGGACAAGGAAGAATAGTTGGAGACGATAAATTGTAAGCGTAGAAGGAGAAAAGATAAATGTGGACAAGATGAAGACGTCCAAGGATAACAGGAAAGGGGAGAGTAAACAAGTGTACAATAATGAAGGATGGTAAGGGATGTTGCTCTGTTGCTTGAAGGCATAACATAATTTTTTTATTGTTCTAAGTCCCCTTGTACTGCGGCCACTTCTGGCCTATTGTACCAGCCCCAGATGATAGGTGAAAGTGATTGTGGAGAAATTGGTGGAATGAAGATTGGCAGGGGAAACCGAAGTACTCGAAGAAAACCTGCACCAGCGCCACTTCGCCCACCACAAATCCCATTTGACCAGACCCGGGATCGAACCCCGGGCCCCCGCAGTGGGAAGCCGCTTGAGCTATGGCGCGGCCCTCATAACATATCTAACTTGCATTATAGAATGGTCTTTCACTCTGTTTCAGTGTATGGCTTGACAAATTGACGTGTTATTCCTGAAATCTCTCTAGAAAGCTTAAAATTGTGAGCAGCAATATACGTAGCAGCAGCGGTACTCTGGACAATTTATTCGTTTCTAACGTCGAGATATCGGAATTGATTGCAGGGAATCCCTGATTTTATTGCTCCACAGCTCCAAGTTATTACTACATTCGAGTAAGCCGTGGCGGTGAGCGTTGCTCCAATTAGTGGCGAGAAATCAGACATGCAGAGGTGTAAAGTTATCTCTTGTCCAGATGCAGTTGTCGATCTTCTTCACGTGATTACTTCCGCAAAATGCTGCCGGTACTCAGAATGTTCGTGTGGAGGAAGGGGGCGGGGTAGAGGATTCTACAGGTAGGGAACTTCGTCTCTGTGAACTCCCGAAGGGAATTCAATTAACTCATAGACAGTAAAATGTCTCATTTTCATGTTTGATGTATCACCACAAACAGGAGGACTTAGAAAGTTGTTTGACGGCGGCAGACTAAATTCTACCCTGCAACACCATGGTGTTAGACTGAAGAGTCGAGGCTACCTCTACCTGCTTTCTTATTTTAAGATTGAGTTGTGCATCGTTGTAGTCCACAACGTTGTTTATTTTTGTGTTACAGTCAATTACAGCACAAGTTCTTGATGTAGCTTAAGATTAACATCCACAATGTCATATTCACGGGTGTACACTTATGATACAGCACACAATTTCTCAAGGTTAATACGTGCATTTGTGGTGTGTACATGATTTTAGGACTCTGTGAACTCTTTCCCGCTGTATTCTTATCCATAAATTACATCAAACATTACCTATCGTATTGTTGCGTATAGACCCTTTGCTAAGCAGTGACAGCGGCCGTTGAAAGGTAACGCCCGCAACGTAGTGTGATAAAGCACCATGATCTACCGACGGTTATGGGAAAAGCAAATACTTCCATTGTACACGTACAAACTCTCGCTTCTAAATTGAAATTTTATGAAACGCTTAAATATTTTGCTGAGTTAAAGAAAGAAATGATAATATTTAAGGAGAGATTTCTACTTTACGTTAATCAGTTTAATCTTATGCTTATATTTATTACTGTTCATGTATAATTTTCCTGGGAAGTAAAGCGCGGCCAGCGCGTAAGGCTGACAACCTTACCGCCATCTTTGAGCTGATTGTCTAGATAATGTCTATATATATATATATATATATATATATACAGTAAAGTAAGTAAAAAAAGTAAAGATATCCCTGTACCAGGCCGTGAAGGCCCATAGGGTTGTGAGATGTTGAGGGTCCCACATTATCTAGACAATCAGCTCAAAGATGGCGGTAAGGTTGTCAGCCTTACGCGCTGGCCGCGCTTTACTTCCCAGGGAAATTATACGGACATTAAATAATGAACGTTAAGTTAATTTTTAAGTTCAAGGCACTACTATATATATATATACTTAAAAATTAACTTAACGTTCATTATTTAATGTCCGTCAATATTGCAACACTTTTTATTCACTATTTAATTTTAGTTTAACATTATACACTTTGACACTACATGTTTCGGCCCAAACGGCCATCTTCAGGTGTCTTGATATGTTACAAATATTTTATTAAATTATGTTAAAACTGCTACACTGCCTTAGTCCGTGTTAAAATCACACTCTGTAGTTCTCTTTTCAAGGTAAAGCCAGATAAAATCCTTTAAAGTTTCTATTATACCCACGTTATTTTGGTCCATTTTATTTCACCTCACACGGGGTGTCTATTGCCTTTACTTAACAGGTATTTAATGAAACTTTGTATTCACGTCGGAGCTCGAGAACGAACTGGGATGTTACGATAGAATAAAAAAGCGATAAAGACGTCGTTTTTGTATGTTTTGGATTTCGTCTGATCAGGACTTGATAAAGGTGATTTCAATACACGAATGATAACATTATTCGCGATTAAAATAAGCGGCGTCCACATGTAAAGCCGTAGGTCAAGATATTACTGAGTATGAGAACTTTTTAGCTCTCCACTGAAGCTGCTTTGGGGAACTCTTCTGTTTCTTGCGTCATTCTGTTCGAGTGAGCAGCGGGGCGTGACACGATGAATGTTCCCTCAGGGGACGCTGTGACATCTGACAGAGCTGAAATATGTTTCCTGGCTTCAAGCAGCTATGAGGCTTCCTCCCTCTATTTACACTTACGAGTACGTACGTTGAGTTGTGTAGAAATAACTGTCAGTTATAATTAGTGAACATGATAAAAATAGAGTCCGCTATTGTCTTCATTGTAAAATTAAAAGCATATATATCGAGACGGAGGCCTGTCACGGTAGCCGAGCAGCCTAAGGCATGCACTGTCTTCGATCGCTCGGAAGCGGGGATCGTGGGTTCGAATCCTACTCAGGGCATGGATGTTTAGTGCTTGTGTATTTGCGTTTTTCTGCGTTTTTGTACAGGCAGAGGCCTTGCGACGAGCTGATCACCCGCCCAAGGAGTCCTACCGAATGTTTAAGACCTAGTAAACCGAAGTGAAACGGAGAGTTTCATGGAGGTAGACCTAGGCCCAAATTTGAGCTGTAGCGCCACAGGAAAAATAAAATATATATGTAGACGGAGAGAGAAGGCACATTTTTCAAAATTTAAATTGGAAGTAGAATACAGAATGGGTACGTTTGAAACATAAAATACAAGTTTGAATTATGTTTAAGGATTATTACGCTGAAAATCTGCACACTAGTCAGCACATTGGCTTAAAGAAATGTATATTTCATATTGTAAATAACTATAAATAAAAAAAAGATTATTTCAGGTATTGGTCCTCACATTTCGTTCATGTAGCATTGTGTTATCTAGTATCGATACCTCAGTCAGTATAGCTACGGGCTTCGGACTGCACGTACGGGGTTCAATTCCCCAGAGGAAATGAAAGCGACGTATTCAACAAACATAAAACAAATAAGTGGTTAGACACAAAGGCGTGGCGTAACGTGACCTGAATGAAACGTCTAGAAGCGTCTAGAAGCGTCTAATACATCAAAGGAAAGCAGAGCAGACTCCTTATACACACCTTGTGCACCTGATGATTTCCAGTTATCCGAAACATGTTGTGAAATACGTAGAGGGCCCAAATATTGCCTACTTATTGAAGATGAGGTCATCCTATAGGTCAGGAGGATGGATTCTGGCTCTTCATCGCGAAGGTCCGGCTTCAGTCCCGGAACATTCATTACGATATTAGTGAGAGATACAGTACGAAGCTTTGCTGATGTCACACACCATATTGCTCTGGTGATCCTACTATACGTGTACTTATTTTGTCTCATATTGTATGAACCCGTTTAAATTTCAAAATAATAACTTTATTTAAGAATACATTTTTATTGAATAATAAAACTTCATTATTTAAGTGGGAATATTTCAGTCGGTATAGAGATGAGGTAAGATGCAGAGAGTCAGTGTTCGATTCTCGGAAGGGGGAAGATTTTTTTCTCCATCCCACAGCGTCCAGACCATTTCTGGGGCCCATAGAACCTCCTGTCTAATGGGTACCAGTGGATATTTCCCCGGGGGTTAAAGTGACGTGAACGTGAAGCATACCGCTCACTTCCATCTAAGGTTGAAGTCAGAAACGGTGGAGCTGTACCTTCATTCCATGTTCTTTTTCATGGCGTAATATTCAATTGCGTATTTAATTAAACAAAGGACAACTTCACCTTTTCTCAATAAAACATCATTCTGTGACGTAAAGTTTGAGAGAGGTTATAGGATCACTGAGAAAGAAATACGAAAAGAAAAAAGTAACGGAAGAATACTTGTATTCCGGAATATAACGTCGTGTAGTCTGTTGAAAGTCAACCGATGTTTCGGAGGAATATATCGCCTCCATCTTCATGGTCGAAGAATAAACCGAGCAAGATACCAACATGTGGCAAGCAGAGTGCAGCTCTATCTTATATCCCAGAAGATAATACTCTGCATAAACACCCATGTGAGAGCCTTAAATACTACGAAAAATTAATAGCGATACGATACAAAATTCTGTTATGTGGAATCGAAATATTAAATTAATTTAAAAGCCATTTCTCTTTTATGGTACCAAGCTATTTTTAACTGGTATTGCTATCGATCCCCCTCGTTGGTGTCTCCACCTTATCGTGGTGAGGGGACCGAGGACCCTGAGAGCTATACCAGCGGTAGCGTAGCTACTGGCAGGGCCTCCCTTGCTGGACAGGTCAAAGGGTAGGCATTAGATGAAGAGAGACACCAAAAACTGATGCCGGAAGCAGCGTCATCAGCAGCGACTTGAAGCACAGAGCAAATGATGCTCGAGATGGTTCAAGTTCGTATAGCAACAGGCGTGACAAGAGTGGTTTGAATGGCTGTTGTACTGTGATGTGGAAAGCAAATGGAAAAACTACCACATTATCACTTTTCCGGGATAGTCTCTTTCCAAAAACAGAAGATCACATTAAGTGGAGGAACTGTTTTGGAAGAGACTATGGACCTGTCTCCTGACAGATTACTGGTGAATGAAATGAATTGCTATCGATACAGAGTTGATGGAGATTTATATAATGAAATCGTAACATTCTGAAATCATTAGTAAGGAATATATGTTTCGGTTTGTCTTGGCCATCATCAAGGATAATTTGTGTATTGACAATTAACTAGTCACATCTGAAGGAATATGAGTATAAGTACTTTTTAGGGATGCAATATTCAGAGTGATTCTAAATTATTGTCGGGATTTCCGTGGCCTATAATTTTCAAACCTGAAAGAATAAAATAAAACTCTTTACAGGATATGAAAGTGTATCTCTAAGACTTGATTCTACAACTAATAAAACTTCTTAAGTTACGTTTTCATATTCAGTGAGCTGTTTTATTTTATTATTCCCGATTTGACAATTGTAGGCCGCGGAAATCCCGACAACAATTTAGAATCGCGCTATACGTATATTGTGACGGAGCAAGATGCACGTAGGAAGAATATTTGTTTAATGCCATACATTATGCAGAGTAGAATTGTAATGCCGTGGTGCAGGGGGGGCGTGGAGGTA
>NW_019740663.1:462881-537267 GCF_002891405.2 Cryptotermes secundus
GTTTAAAATCAGAATTCCAAGTCTCTTGAATTTCCCTCATTTATAGTCTTAATTCGCTGATTCCGCGTGGACGACAAGGGGGTAGATAGCTCCTCCCTTGTGTTCTAATTTCTTAAAGTTAGGCTTTCATTGGGTCTTATCGGGATGTGGGCAGACCCCCCGGGCGTCTGATCGCTGCGTAAGCAATCTATTCCGATCCTCCAGTGCCCGAGTTAGGCAAACTTCTGGCGCTGTGAGGACACAGCCTTGCTGGGCAAGCAGATTCCTGACCTACTTGCCATTACTGATGTTTACAAGTTGCGGCAATAACTGTGCAACACTGTTCGCTAGGCGCGAACATTTTTGGGCCGTGGCTTCGTCTACTATCTCGAATTTTGGGGCATAACAAGAATGATTACGAATGATTAATAATAAAATGCTGTAGGAAGAAGAAGTTGAGGCCTATTTTACGGTTCTACCCCGACGACTTGCCTGGAGGAACTGAGAAACTCAACGTAATATCTTAACAAAGATAACTTGCCTCCGGATCGAGACTCACACTCGGGACTTTCAAATACGAAACAGTATTTCTTAACGACTCGGTACTGAGCAGAGTTAATCCTTCAGCTAGGTTAAGCGGAACGTTTTATGCAGCGGAGTTAGTCACACGTTTTCCTTTTGCCCCAGGCCAGCAGTCCGGTGTACAGATGATATAGCCTCTCTCCAAGGAATCCAGTCCTCCTTTCTGTTAGTTTTGTACGTTGTAGGGAGACACTTGATACGCCTACGCATAAACCACTCTGCAATTGCCTTGAAGAGGCCCTAAACAAGCAAGGGCATTTCATCCGCCTAGTTGTCACATGTATGATTCGTACAGTTTCAAAGTCTCATTTCTCTAAGAACAACAGCAGCTTAAGATGTGTATGACCTTTGCTGAACTTTAAAATAAATATTTTAAATAGCGCGCTATTCTTATTATTAATTATAATGATTACATTATGGAGGATGAGATTGGCAGGACATATAACACTCATGCGATAGGAGAAGAATCCATATAGGGTTTTGCTGGGAAAGCCAGAAGGAAAGAGACCACTCGGAAGGCCTGGATGTAGATGCGAGAATAATATGAGAATGAAGGTAAGATAAATAGGATGGGGTGTTTTGGACTAGATTGATCTGGCTCAGGATAGGGACAAGTGGTAGGCTGTTGCTTCGGAATCTATAAAATGCTGGGAAATTCTTAATGAACTGGTGGCTTCTCATGAAGGACTCGACCCCATGTAGTTAGTTAGTTCCTCTTATTTTTTCATAATGAATTAGGCCCTTTGGCCTGTAACGATTAAGAATTAAACATGTAAACGTATTGTCATACTTTGCAGTTTATTTAATGCCACTGTTATTGACTCAGACTGTACATCTTCAAATGACTGGGTTGTAGCAAATCCTGAAATCTGAACACGAACAGGCAGAATAAGGCCAAGCGACTAGGAAGCACATTAAATCAGAAGTCGGCAGAAACGAGGCCTGCAAAATTCGGTGTTCAGTTGGATACAGTTCCGTCAGCTATATCAGAGGCCCCCATCCTTGCAACGTAACATTCCGTACAGTAATAGTAAGCTACAAAACCTTTTACCAAAAATACAATTAAAAATATAAATTAAATTTCAATGAGACAGTGCACTAGTTACTTCAGTGAAGGGCCGCGGCATAGCTCAAGCGGTTAGTCGCTGGCTTCCCATCGCGGCGGCCCGGGTTCGATCCCTTGTCTGGTCAAGTGGGATTTGTGGTGGACAAAGTGGCGCTGGGGCAGGTTTTCTCCGAGTACTTCGGTTTCCCTTGCCAATCTTCATTCCACCAATTGCTCCACAATCACCCTCACCTATCATCTGGGGCTGCTACAATAGGCCAGAAGTGGCCGCAGTACAAGGGACTTAGTCCCGCCCCACTAGCAATAAAAATGCTTAAGTGAAGCTTTTATAGGCGCTATCTTGTTTTTTTGTGTTTATTTCCTTGAAATGGTTGTGATCTTCATCCCATGAAGTTATTTGGGGCAGTGGAGGTACAGCTCCTCCGTTCTATATTTCGGCTAAAGATGGAGGTGAGTGGTCAGGTTATCGCTGTGACCGCTTAATCCCCAGGGGAAGAGACCACTGTACCCATTGAGCCCCAGAGCCAGTCTGGATGTTGTGGAATAGGGTTCAATTCCCGATGAGGTCATTGGATTTTTCAGTTGGCTTATTACTTCCAGCTGCACTATGGCCCTGAGGCCGACTGAGCCTCTGACAGAAATGAGTACCAGGAACCTTCCTGGGAAGTAGAGGACGGCCGCCGCGTAAGGCTGACTACGTCCGACTGAGGCCGACTGAGCCTCTGACAGAAATGAGTACCAGGAACCTTCCTGGGAAGTAGAGGACGGCCGCCGCGTAAGGCTGACTACGTCACCGCCATCTGTGAGCCGATTGTCTGGAAAATGCTGGATCCTCGACAGTATGTTAGAGGGACAGCTTCACCATTTTACAGACTCCATCCCAATTCTTTCCAATTAGTCGTTCTCTGATCATTCTACTGTTCGGCGTTATGCACTTTGAGCTACTGAACCGCAAATGGTACAAGTTGCATTTGCATTCTGCAGCCAGTATGCAGTGCTATTACCTAACAGTTTTTTTTTCAAGTTTTGTTCTATTTTTATACAGTTATTTTCGTTTGCTGTTCTCAGATGTTCTCTGCGCTAATGATGGAACATCTTTGAGGTATTCTTACAGTCAAAAGTAAAGAAATTCTTTGTATAATGTTTTAAGCAATTCATTATAATATTATACATTTAATGTGTTTGTAGGGATAATACTATTTGACCAAGTACACAGTGCAGTAGGCCCCTTTAAGAAGATGTGTTGCCTTAAGATGGCCCTATGCGGCCGAATGTACATATATTTTAATAATTTTAATGACTTTTAAATATTTAGTGAATTAAGTGTGAATTAATGTTGTTAAATTAATATTGTTGCATTACAGACGGAAAACAAGACTAAAAATTGTACCCATAAAGACGACTTACTTGCTCTCATTTTTTTTTCCATGGCACTACAGCCCCAGTGACCCTAAGCCTACCTCCATGAACTTCTCCGTTCACTTCGGTTTTTCTAGATCTTACACATTCGGTAGGACTCCTTGGGCGGGTGATCAGCTCGTCGCAAGGCCTCTACCTGTACACAAACACAGAAAAACGCACACACACAAACTAACCATCCATGCCCTGAGTGGGATTCGAACCCACGATCCCGGTTTCCAAGCGAGCGAAGACAGTACATGCCTTAGACCGCTCGGCAACCGTGACCGGCTACTTACTTCCATTACCCACAGAAAATTATTTTTCATCGTAGGCGGAGCTATGAGACATATACACGTATGAATGAAAATAAGGATAGATATGAGTTAAGAATGAATGATGGAAGAAAGGAATTACGACGGGAAGTGAGATTGGTAAATGAAGATAAATTATCGGAGTTGTGCTAAAGAGATATCTGAGAGATATTAAACTTCAAAGTGTATATAGTCTTGTAATACGAAGACTAGGCTTAGAAAATCTGCTCTTAGAGGCTGCGCGGTAGACATGGGATATATTTTAATTTAGCTGACACCTGAGAGAACTTGAAACGGACATTACAGATTTTTTAGAATGCGAATTTTGAATGAAATGAAAGCGTAAATATATTAATCTGTGTTCGAATTTCTTTCTTTTGTGTGTTCTTGACGTGTTTCTCTGTATATAGGAATTAATATTCAGTATAAAGCTAATAATACCGATTAATTATGAAATCTGATCTGTTCTTAGGGCCAGTCAAAATAAAATATATTATCATGTAACCTGGTAAGGCGACAAGAAATTAATAGCTTTCCGATTAGACGAAGCTGTTTATTGGATAAGTTGTTTATAATCGCAATTACAATCGCTCTGAAATATCTTCTTCCAGACGATACAACCTGACTAGTCTATCGTATCTCACGTTTCGTCTTCTGGTTCTTGGCTGAGCTGCTTTCTTCTGCTCTCAGCTCTGCTCCGTTGGCCTCTGTTCTGTTTTCCGCCCTGTTCTTACCTGTTCTCAATTCTCCTCTGGTCTGACCTCCGCTCAAAGTCAAAGTCAAAGTCACGTTGCGGCTGACAGACAGACAGACCTCCGCTCCGTCTTCTCCGATCTCCTATCTTCTACAGTCGGACGGACTAGAAGACACCGTCTTGAAGGGTTCTGTTTCATGTGTTAGGTAGTGAATTCGTTACCGCGGGAACCGCCTCCGTAGCTCTGGTTTTCATTTCCGTGGTAAAGTCTATTATGTATTCGCTGTCTCGGAAATGTGTTTTAACATGCCGTTGTCTAGCAATGGACTCCCGCTCTGACTCAAGATATTCCGACTTTTAGGCGACACGCCACAATATATTTTATATACAAATTCAGTAGAGTTACATATCACTATGAAAGAACGAAATACAACAAAGGAGGCTAAATCACACGCATAAATATATTATTATAATTTGTTTGGCAAAATTATAATAAAGTTACAAATAACTATATTTCAGGTACATTCTAAGTATAAGTCTGTTCATTATAAAGCTATTATGCTGGCATCCCCAGTAAGATTTGAAGCTCTCACTGACAATATATGTGCCGAAATCTTCTCGGGAGATCAGCCGTGTCACCGTTTAATTCCTTCTCTAAAGACTGGCCGTACCAATGCTGAATAAATTCAACACTGACACGATTTATCGCCCGAGAAGGTTTTAGCAAAGACACTCCCAGATTAATGCTATTGGGACTTGCGTGAATTTTGCATTAAAGCGACTCCATGAGAATATTTTAATTTAATATTTATTGAAGATTAAAATATGATACAAGTATAATTATTTAAGAGCAGGAACCGTGAAAAACTGACTTGTATAATATTAATGTTAACTGAATTATTTGTTCTTCAAAGAAACTGATATGCATTGAAACCAAAGGAGTAACAAAACATAGAGTTTTGCGATTGATTAAGCCAATGCATGTTTGTGCTCGATACTTATATAAATATTTGTATACTTTACACTTTTCGTTCGCTGTTAACTTATAAATTTTACAAGCCACAAATATTGCAGGTCCTCTTTCGGTAAATTTTGAATTATTATGCTATCCTTATTGTTAAGTATTCTAATCACTTTTACGTGAACTTTTTATGGATACTAAAAATTTTATTGGATTAAAAATGCATGCCCTTGAAGTCGTTGATGAGTCATAAACACATAGTACACATACATATATAACACACACCTACACACATATATACATAACACACACACCTACATACACACCCATACATACACACGCATATACATACGCACACCCAAACACAGACACACACCTACACACATACACACACACGCACATCCGCGGGCACAGACGGACACTGCCCATATCCTCATACGTTTCGTTCGATATCATCTAAAGAATTTTAACATTGTCCTGAAGTGCTGCAACCAGACGGTCACAGGTGGTACGGTTCTTTCAATATTGGTCTTTAGCAGAGAAGTCTGCATAGTTCTGGCCAATTGGAAGTCCCTGGTTGCAGCATCGGGCCGAGTATGATCTGGCCAGACAAGTCATACGCCGCACCTGCAGCAAGCGACTTTGCAGAGGCTACCCCGACCTGTGACCAATTTCAGATGACAAAGGTGAAGCCGCATAAGAAAGTATTGACTGTATGGTCCGGCATGCCATAGTGCAGCAGATCATAATATAAGAGCTGAATGTAATTAGTATTTCCGAAACGTCTGAAATACAGCCAACTTCTAGAAAGCTCCACCAGTGCCTTCTGTACATTACCTACTCACATGTATTTGCTCTTTCCTACATCATTTGCTAATATTGTGACACATTTGCTCAAACAAGAACTGTGGTGCCAGAGAAATAGCCGTTGCTAGTGAACGGCTCTGAAGCAACATTCGTATCTAGACAGTTGCCACGAAATAAACAACGGGATGTCTGTTGTTAGGTAGGAGATATGTAATAATGTAACAGTTGGACTACAATAATACAAGAGCTGTGTTTTCTACGTGGTCCATGCCCAAATGCTGCAAGCGTGACGAGGTTCAGAGTGCTCAGCCCGTGCGGATAACTCTACCGTAGCCCTGTGAGTAGTAGGAGGTGACTAAAAGTAACCCAGTGACTGGGGCTATAACTGAGCCGCCTTGATCCTTGGGGATATAAATACGGGGATCTGACCCTCCAGGTTGGGGGAGTCCCGAAGCTCAGACAGTAAAATGTGGTCACGAGTCCCGCGGGACTCAGACATGAGAATGACTGACGAGGGCCAGCAGGAATTTTAAACGACAGATCCATCCTCTCGATAAAGAGAATATTGCGTAAGGACTATACCCGCGCAATAGTTAAGTTGAAAAAAATGCTGGTCGTGAGTCTCAAGGGGCTTGCCGCCAAGAAGAACTGATTGGCGGTAAGCCGCCAGTAGTGAAGTAACTAACTCTGCTCTGAGTGCTCAGTTGAATGCCGTGAAGTGAAGAGAAGACTATGTATTCTGTAGTTACAGTGATATTTGGAGTATGAAATTGACACTGTCATAGTTACTCTGTTAGAATCATTCGCTAGGAATCGGATAATAAAGAGATTTAGTGTGTGCTGGACTGAATGGTAAAGTATGGAATTCAGCAATAGTCTTATAGTCATTTGTAGCTACGGAAGTTAAGTGGCCAGTAAATCGAATATCCAATTCAAAGCCCCGTCGAGAGTCACTGTAAATCGGGAAAATATTTAGAATTTATCCCCTATTTTCTTCCTTGCAACTGTAGGGTGACTTTAACACCTTTACTGCCTCCCAGTCATAAGGATACCCTCCTGTAAGTGCAGTCCCCATACCGGCGTGTAAGATTTGAGGCTTTCACGGCGGTGACTATGAAGAAAGCAGTCTTCTGGGATTTGGCATCCTGTATATTTGGTGTTGACCGACCTTTCGGAGGAACGTATCGCCTCCATCTTCAGGGTAGAAGAAAAAATATAAGAAATCCGCAAGCGAAGAGACCGTGAGAACCGGTACCGGTTCTTATATTTGTTATATTTTTCCTTCTACCCTGAAGATGGAGGCGATACGTTCCTCCGAAAGGTTGGTCAACACCACATATACAGAATGCCAAATCCCAGAAGACTGCTTTCTCCATACCGGCGTGTTCGTTGACTTGTTGGTTCACGGGGTGTCAGCGTCCGTAGATCAGACTGTGTAGCTCAGAATAGTAAAACGACTAGTGAATATTTAATTATTCGAGGCTGAGTTTCTGACAGCCGCCGATCTCATTCTCAATGTTGCGAATTCACGTCTTCACCCGGAGACCGGCTGCCGCATCTGAGGTTTCCGTGAGTTTTATACGGTTACTGCAGGCAAATCCCGGAATAAAACGTCAAATTACGCCACGACCGCTTCCTCCAACATCCTGTAAGATTAATCCTTAAATATTAATCATCCTATCTTTCGACGCTGTAAGCTTTCTTTCTGCTAAAGACGCCGATGTCAACGAAACCAAAATTAAATGAAGAGTGAATCGGAAAAGATGGCTGAAGGATGTGGATGTGCTTTTCGGAAATTGTGTGGGGTGGCTGAAGAAAGACATAAAATCCTCACTCAGGATATCCGATTTCTCGATTGTGGCTGCGAATTTTGATAAAAGTTCTTGAAATCGTCGTAACGCATTCGGCCCTCTGTGACTCCCGAGGATTAAACGCCATGTCGTGAGCTGATAATAAGTCACAACCAGTCTAGAACAGTCTTCGGTCATTCGAACATTAGAATTGTGGCTTCGAAACCCATTCAAGGCATGGATGTTTATCTATGTTTACTATGTGTCGGTGTTGCCCTCTGTAAATAGCGGACTTGCGAGGGCTAACCCTTGTCCAAGGAGTCCTACCGACTCTTAGGATTAAGAAACTGAAGTGAAACAAATTGTTTCACGGATGACTTATGTTTCAAAGTGGGAGCAACAGAAAACGAGAGAGAGAGAGAGTGAGAGAGTCGAGGAATGAAATTAATATGGATGCAGTTGGTTGGACAGTTTGCTCAGATGTAAGAAGGCAGGAGGTTTACAGATTGTAATTCGATGCTTGGTTACAAACGGTTCGCCCGAAGCTGGAAGCTGTTAGATTGTGCATACATCTATGAGTTAAGCATAAGATTATATATTATACTGTGTTTTGAAGGAGTACGTGGTACAAATTTCAGGAGCTTGATAATAGTCTGGACTTTCAGAAAATCCTTTCTTATTTATTAACTTAGAATAACATTGATTGTTAAGCCAGTGGAGTACAAGAGATCTGTTCGAGATTTCAAATCTGTATTCACTGTTCCTGCAGGGACAGACCCACTTGAATTTTAAGGAATTAATTTTTTTTAATCATTTCCTTCGTTCTCGTACTCTGCTTGTGTGTCTTCATATATTCTTCCAATCTCAGAGGCTCAACTTCCATCATTCCATAGAACCTTTCAACTAATCAGAAAACGTATTTCACAGCAAGGGCGCAGACGCAAGAAGTCATATAAGAAGCCAGAACTCTTAATGTTCTCCTCCATTTACAGCCTCAAGTGCAATACTATATGTTCCATAAAACTTATTAAAAGTTATTCAGTGTAAGAGTTTATCACATGTTTCTACCAATGTTGGTCATCATCAGGTATGGAAATTACTGGGCGAGGAAACTGGTGTCTTCTAATGATTATGCTGTTAATATACATATAAGTTCCCTCGATGAGCACATGTGCTTGTGTTGGTGGGTTGTGTTCTCTCTTGTTATGTGTTGTGCTAGGCTGCGTGTCGTGTTCATCTGTACTGACGGCTGCATAGAAAGAAATGTGTATCTGTATATTGTGACATGTGAACGCATTATAGGCAATGGCTCTATAAACACACCGCGATACGCGCACTCAACAATAGGACGAATGTTACAGCTTGTTACTAGGCAACAGTCAGCGCACAAATGGACTGGCGACGTAGCTGTCACGTGACTTGTTTTCTGTATGGTCTGCGCTACGTAAAAATTGAACTGTGTTTTGTGCGTTGTCCGGGTCGCGGCTATATAACACGAGTCCGCTGGCAGCTGAGGAGAGTCCAAGAGGGTTCAGCAGTTGGGAGTAGAAGGACGAGAGTGGAGGGTGTCCTTAGTGAGTTGTGAAGATTAACTGAGTACAGATTAGGACAGAAGAGTACAGAGTGATTGAAGACGAAATAGCAAGAAGACATCACAGTGATTTGAAGCGCTAGAGTCTATGTTGAGATCCGTTGCCAGGAGACGACTAGTGAAGACAGAGAATCCTAGTGCTTGTGTAACGGTGAACTGGAAAGTGTGTAAATCAGCGATACCGTTGTATTTAAGTGTAATTAAGATAGAGAGAGTGTAACAGAAGTATTAATAAATCCAGTCATCCGAACTAGACCAATTATTTTCGTCACATGATCATATGAAAATGATACATTGTCAGCTGAGAGTATATTGCTGTTTGCAGATTAGCTCTTCTGAGATCTGGAAGGGAAGAGGTGAAATTCAGAGGAGTTTTCGTAAGAAGGCTCTGCTCTGCGTGGGCAGTATGGGCATAGCAGAGCCGTTGTCCAGATACGGTCGCTGTTTACAGAGCAGCCGCTTAGCAGCTGGTCCATAGGCCACAGCATTTATGTGAGAATAATTTTTGAGATTTCAATTTTAACTAAAAGAAAGGCACAAACAGAGATACAATGGAGCGACATTTCTGCAAGAAGAAGAAATAAAGAATAATATAAGAGAGCACATTCTAATAATTCTAGAAATTAGCTTTCAATATGACTCACGATTTCACATCTTCACTCTACATCAGTCAGGAAAATTCAAATTCTGAGCTAGTTAAATGGCTGTTATAACAAGAAGTGTTCACATGTAAATGTGTAAATGCAGAAGCATTCCCGTGTTCATGAGATGAAACGCGGACATACACTGTGTAACCGAACCATTGAAATCCTTCCCCCCCTCTTTTTATTTCAGTAGTTTATAGAGTAGACGGTAAGAATTACTAAGAAACAGAGGTTTAAGACACACAGTCAGAAGAAGGAGTAGGCGATGAGCAGACAGACCGAACTTGCGCGGACAAGGACATTTGCTAGTCCTTGCGTCCAAGCATCTGGTGTTGTTTTCCAGAAGGGCAGAAATGATACTTCAAGGACCCCCACTGAATTTCTTTAGAAATTGAGAAGTTGACGTACAGCGGCAAGCCACTTTGAGAATTCGAGCAGTGGCGGTCGCAACGAGTCGTAAGTCAAAAGTGGGAGTGCCAGGAGATCATTAGCGACCTCTCATAAGTTGCACAGCTGTCAATTTCACTATTTGGGATTTTAGGCCGAAACTACTTCTAAAACAATCGGTCATTGGCCAGAACCAAAATTAAGTCAACTCCTCTTATCTGAATCGGCCTATCCGGGAATTTAGGAGGATGAGAGAAGAGGCGGATACAATTCAGTTAGGACCTCTGGCTCGGCAGGGAGTCCAGTTTTAAGATTAAGAGTCTGCTACAAAACTTTGAACTTGGCGGAGGTAAAACCCGCGATTATACTTGCGTGTGAAGCTAAATAATTTGAGCAAGTGCAACACCGGCTGCTTGGAAGCCGAGACTAGGCCTGATAGTGTAGATTTAGACCTCCGAGTGACTGTGAGAAAACAATAAAGTGTTCCAGTGGTACAGTGCATTGTGTTGGTCAGAAGTGCTTCACCCTCACTTGTCCGAGCCTAACCCGTAGCCGACCTGAGGAGAGACTCATCGCCAGGAGCTAGTCAAACCCATCGCCAGCTTCCACCCACTCACGCCTTCCCTCCCTTATAATGAATCGCAAACCGCACCTAGCTGTTTGCTGGCGCCCATAACATCAGGTTCTATCCTGAAAATCCAACCCCCGTAATCAGCAACGGAAGGAGGAAGCGGTGGAGACGGAAGAAGCGGTGGAGCCTGATCAAGCCGGAACCAGCCACGCCCTAACAACTTCAACGGAGGCAGCAGCAGGTAGGGCAGTCAAAGTGACGCCGAACGTAAGGCGAACAAGACCGACCGTAAGCAAAAGTGGCAACCATCTTGTGGGCAAGAAGCCGCAAGGGAGGGCGGTTAAAACTGAGTAAATACGGCGCTGTGCTATAGCTGCGAAATAATACACATTGGAATTTAGCTGACCTGTAACTTCGTCGCCGTGAAGATGGATGGAGCTGCCTGGTGATGTTTGCGGTAATGAAAATCTTTTTTTGCTTGCAAACGGTGGATAAGTCGGTACAGCAGATTTTATATTGTTACATGTAGACCCATTTCTAGGCAACAACTGAAATACGATCACATAACAATAAAAATTTATTACAAGACGTGTTTTCTATGTTGTCCGCGCCATGCCCGTTGCTAAGCAACGAAACACATTCCCCCAGAAGCAAACGCGCGGAACAGTAGGACATCTATTGCTAGACAGCGGTGCGGTAAACAGGCTTTGTCAACAATACAGGATGTTTTCCGTGGGGTTCGTGCAAGGTGGTTATAAGACAGTCGAGCTCCGAAGCTGGAAGTTCCGAGCCTGGATTGACAGAGGCCTTGTACATATTGTACATAGAAATAGGAATTAAGATTAATTTGTAAATACTGACAATGGACTTACTAACACAGACTGTGACTGACAAATGACAGACCCGACCTCTCGTCAGAGAGGGCGCCCCAAATGAACATGACAGTAACTTTCATATAAAGAAAAAAATCTGGTCATGAGCCCCAGTCGGGGCTCGACACCAAGCCAGACAGACTGACTGACTGACTGACTGACCGTCAGTCGCAATGTGACTTTGACTTTGACTTGAGCTGGAAGTTGAGTTCAGTTGGGGGTTCAGCTGTTGAGCGTTAACCAGCGGGTAACGGAAGCTGAAGAATTTCCATTACTAAGAATCGTTACCAGGAAATATCTGTTGAAGACACGGCATAGGAACAGCCACTGTGGAGAGCTGTTACCAAGTAAAGACTGTTGAAAATAGACTAAGAAGCATAGTATGGAGCGATTTGTAGCATGGAAATCAACGATGCTGCTATAGATATTGGTAGTTGCACCGGTCTAGAAAACCGAAATTAACGGCCGTGGGGATTCGTTGCGCTGACCACGCAACACCCTCTATCCGCAAAAGTTGGCACTAACTTCGCCGACAAGCGGCGGTCGCTCGGTCAGTATAGTTCGCTTGCGGACTAAAGCCTCGAAGTTTCTTTTTTTAATTATTTGTAGTTGCGACCTGTTAGTGGTCAGTAAATCTATTCACCAATCCAAACCCCGCCTATAGTCACTAATATAGGGGATCATATTTATATTGTGCTGTCTCAGCTGGTTATGAATAGTAGCATTATAACGTACGGTTTATTCACTGTAATATCGTAATTCAGTTCGCTTTGAAACGACATATGTTGTAATATCGTAACTGTTACGTTAGTTCCTGTGATTATCACAAGCACGGCCACAAGAACAGCAGCTATTTTATATAGGATGGCCCAAAAGTAAGTTATCCAGAAACATTCTTTCGTATGAAAGGAAGTGTTCAGATTCAAATTTGCCAATTGCTTTTCAGAGAGGTATTACACCGTTATGAGTTGTGCATTGATTATTTGGGGTCTCTTTTCGAAAAAAATATGTAAATGCCATAAGTAATAGAGATATTTTAACCAATTGTAATAGGCCTGAAATATTGGAGAAAGACAGTAACAAAGCAAAACTTAATTGGAGAGGAAATTAAGAGGAGAATGAATTCAGGTAATGCCTGTTACCGTTAAGTCCAGACCCTTTTGTCTTCTCGTCTGTTGTCCAAGAACTTAATCATTAAAATATGCAAAACTATAATTTTGCCTCTTGTTCTGTATGAGTGTGAAACTTGGGCTCTGGCATTAAGGAAGGAAAATGGACTGAGGGTGTTTGAGAACAGGGTGTTGAGCAGAATATTTGGACCGAAGAGAGATGAAGTGACAGGAGGTTGGAGAAAACTGCATAATGAGGAGCTTCATAACTTGTACTCTGCTCCAAGTATAATTAGAATGATCAAGTCAAGGAGGATAAGATGGGCAGGACATGTAGCACGATTGGGAGAGAAGAATGCATGTAGGGTATTGGTGGGAAAGCCGGAAGAAAGAAGCACACCGGGAAGACTCTGTGTAGGTGGGTGGACAATATTAAAATGGATCTTAGAGAGATAAGATGGGATGGTATAAATTGGATTGACCTGGCTCAGGATAGGGACCATTGGTGGGCTTCTGTGATCATGGTAATAAAAATGCTGAGAAATTATTGAGTATGTGAACAATTGATGGTTTCTTAAGGACTCGGCTGTATGTTGTTACTTAGTTAGTTAGTTAGTTACACCGTCTAAACTTAATGACGTTGAGTATTATGATAGAATTAGGAAGTTCCTATTTTCAGTTTCTTCTTCCGGAATTCTTACGCAGTTGGTAAATTCGAAGTACTGGTTAATATTTCTCTCATTAAGTGGCAGGGGATATACATGCGTGATTTTGTAGGGACTTCGAAAAGTGGAAATCAGAAATACTGTCTTATTAATTCTGTCAATAGATGACAGGGATTATGCGTGGATGGTGGTGTAAGGAGATTCAGAAATTTGTATAGGGCATACATAAGGTATTAAAAGGAAAAAAAGTAAGGTATTATGAAATCATACTATTATATTCTAGTATTTTATTCTGGTTTAGAAACAATATATGTCTAATATGTTTAGCCATTGGTCCATTACCATTTTTCAGAATTAACTTCACTAATGATATACCGATATCTAGAAGCTGCTGTACTTAAACTGTCTTCTTTGCTAACGATAGAAGTAGCTACTGGCTCTCCAGCCGAGGAATCGTAGTTGAATTTTTGATAGGAATAACGGATTCTCCTTCTGTACACAGCATCCAGGTCAGTTCTTATGACCTGACAGCCTTCTATCCAGTGCAGGCCAAGGCTTTTTGCCTGGGTGTAAAGCCAAGGCTAAGAATGTGTGGAGCTATATTTCTCTTCTCCCGTGTGTCTTCATGTCATGGTACTTAATTAAGTACAGGGACAGCTTACGAAACGACCTTGCTGTCTGTGTGTTTTGTGTCCCCCTTAAAAACTTCTGAATGTATGCTCGAGACGAGCAGCTGTAAGAAGGGAAGGGCTGGAGACCCAATCCACTCGGAACTAAGGTTGGACGTCGTCGAAACTGGAAAAGAAGCTTCGAGACCAGCATAACTTTGCGGCGCTATTCGCGAGGGCGATCATAGACGTCATTCTGTCCATATTTGGTTTCTCTTCTTCATATACATGGTAAAGTACGAAAGCTTTTATTATGTATACCGCACATTTACTGACATACGTTACACAGAATTAGAGATAATCTTTTAAAATACAAGGTGACACAGAAAAACGGGAACTTTTGGCAAACAAATAAAAATGGAATACATGCAACAACAAAAAATTTTATTGACAGTAATTGAACCACTACAACTTGCTTTTTAAGAAACAACAATCCAAATTATCAATTTCTGACAATTACGTCCTGCAGATGGCTTCCTTGTCTACGTATACATTCTCCTAATCTGTTGTTCAGGTTCCCCACTGATCGCTGCAACATCTCAGCTGGGATACCACGAATTTCTTCTTCAATTCTTTGTTTCAATTCATCCAGTGTCCTTGGTCGAGTCGTGTAGACCCCACTCTTGAGGTAGCCCCACAAGAAAAAATCACAAACTGCTAAATCCGGTGATCTTGGGGGCCAAGGAATGTCACCGAATCTTGAGATGACACGATTACCAAACAATTCTCGCACAACTGCAATTGATTGCCTTGCAGTGTGCGATGTCGCACCATCCTGCTGAAACCAGGTTTCGTGAAGTTGTGGGAAATTTTTCAATGCAGGTGCAACAAAAGTTTGCAAGATCTCAACATACCGACCCGAAGTGACAGTCACTGTGATCCGGTCTTCATTTTCGAAAAAGTAAGGTCCGATGACCCCGTGTATAAGATCTTTTCTTACGTAATAATTGAGGTGTTTCAGTTGCAATGGAGTATATTGATGATAAAGCGTTTATAAAACATACCAAAAAACGTTAGGTTATTGGAAGCAAGAATATTTTTGATCAACGCTACTACACCAGAAGCATTTTTTTAAATTTAGTTCCGAGACATATCGTCTGAGATAAATGGTTTCGCCTCTATCATCCAGCACATGTTATATTGGTCACTCTTAAAGTCAGCTGGGCATTAAGTTTTACGTCATAGACTTTTGCCATCTGAATCCATTGCCCCCCCCCATATAAAAACAGTGCAGTATGACCACTTAGCTTGATTACAAAAAATCTTTGCTGCGGAACAATTGGCAATTTATAAAGAGCACAGGATTAAAATGTCATTGGACCGTCGTAGTCGATCGCAGTTCCGCCAACATTTCGGAGAGTAATATTCAGCGTTTTCTTGTTTTGCTCGAACTTGTATCCATGCTGCAACTGTATCGCCTTACACACGCGACTGGAGGAACAATGAAACATGTGACTAGAAGCGAGAGGCTTGAAGAACCGTAAAAGAAAAAGAGCTGGGTGCTTTAAACTCGACTCTTTTTACAGAAAAGGTAAAGTTGTCCCTGTTCTTAATTAAGTAAGCACCACGCCACGAAGACTTAATGGGGTGTGGAGGTGTAGCTCCATCATTCTTCATCTCGGCACTATAAGTAGGCGAGTGGTCAGCTTAATGCCCCCCCCCTTTTTTTAAAATTTGCTTAGTGAGGGGTGGAGTCCAACTGGGTCCACTCGGCACGGCGGACATTGATTGGCCTATTGTAGATTGGCAGGGGTAACCAAGTACTCGGGGAACCCCCCTCCAACGCCATTTTGTCCACCACAAATCCCACTTGATCAGACCCGGGATCGAACCCGGGCCGCCGCGGTGGGAACCACTTGAGCTATGGCGCGGCCCTCCCATTTCGGGATTAATAAGAAAGCTATGAAACTTACAGAAATTTGGTAGGATTCCCGTCGCAAGTCTACTGCACACAGAGGACAACACATACAAAGAATAAATGCAGATACACTTGCCTCTAGTGGGATTCGATCCCACGGCCCCAGAGTTTGAGCGGGTGAAAACATTTCGTAGCTTGGACGGCGCGGCGGTATTCCCCTATTACAGATATGAAGTAAGCGTGTTGAACGGACTTCCTGTTGTCTTGTTGTGCTGTGTCCTGTCACAGCTGTCAGAGGACACAGCTCGTGCCCTGTAATGTCCAGCACTCTGATCCACACAGCAGTGCAGCCAGGCTTCCATGTCGGGCACACACTCGACTTTCTATCTGCTTTTGCTTACACTACAACCCTGAGGATAGAGGTGTTATGTTTCTCCGAAATGTCTGTCTCTGTGTGATCTACACTGTGTTGCAAACCAGAAAACCGTGCTCTTATAATTGTTAATGAATATATGAATGACAGTCATATACCCCTCCGGATGTTCCTGCCTCTAAAGTTGTGTGCTATGCCAAGCATGCTGCGCTGTAAAGCTATTGTACGTGGCTATTCTCTGCAAACTTTGATCCTGGCAGATCAGTTATACTGGCATTGTGTTGGGCGTTGTATGCTAGGCAAAAGGTACTGTTTAAATACACAAAATTGTAATTTGCCTCTTTTGCTTTCTGTGAAACTATGTCTCTTTCATTAAGAGGATATACATGTACAGAATATATTGTTGCTTGTACAGCCGTTGCTTTGCAACGACCGCAAAATGGGCGGATATACCAGGACAACGTCTCGATAAACGCTTTACAAGCGGACACGCATGCAAAAGAGGAACGTTGTTTTCTGCGGGGTCTGTGCAGAGGCGGTTTAAGTAAGGGACAAGGTTAGAGCTTAGTGAGTTCTGTACGGGAGTCTGTGAAGAGAGGACTTGAGTGCGTGAAGGTGAAGAATCTCCGCTGTTAGAAGCAGATGGCAGGGAACGGCAGGTAAAGATACAGCAAGCTGGAAAGGGCTTAGAGAGTGCTGTGATGATTTGTGATATGTGTTGATTAGCGGTGGCGCCGTAGTTTCTTGTAGTTCTGAGTCTTGTGGATAAGTGGTCAATAAGTCCAGGATCCAGTCCAAACCCCGTCTATACTCACTCGTACGCGTGACAGTACTAACTGAGTTAAAGAACAATGCTTTGAAAAAGGGGGGTTGATCTAAGAGGGAGAAAGCAGTTAACTAGTTAACTAGCTTATCCCATGCAGCTGAGCTCTTCTTGATAAGCCGCCAGTTGTGTAGCTACTCAAGAATATTCCAAAATTTTATCGAACCCGAAGTTTCATTACCGTGTTCATTAGAGCCCTCCGCTGGTCCCTATCCTCAATCACATCAGTTCAGTCCATACCGCCTCATGCTCTTTCTGTCAGATACATTTTAATATTATCCACCTATATACGTCTTGGTCTTCCTAATGGTCTCCTTCCTTCCGATTTCTCACCAAAACCCTATATGCATTCCTCTTCTCCCCCATTCGTGCTATATGCCCTGCCCCTCTCATCCTCCTTGACTTGAGTACAAGTTATGAAGCTCCTCATTGTGCAGTTTTCTCCAACCTCCTGTCACCTCATCTCTCTTCGCTCAAAATATTCTCCTCAGCACCCTGTTCTCAAACACCCTCAGTCTATGTTCCTCCCTTAATGTCAGAGACCAAATTTCACACCCATACAGAACCACAGGCAAAATTATAGTTTTGTACGCTTTAACCTTCACATTTTTAAATAACAAGTTTTTAGAGAAAAGATTCCGTAGCATGTGTTGCCCGAATTCAGTCTTGTTTTCAGTTCCTCGTGAATCACCAGATGTTAGGAGGATTGGACGGTGTGGAAAAGGGCGGGTCCTGGGGAAGGAGTGGGGAAATGAGAAAGAATACAAAGTTTTGGTAGCATTGTCCGAAGGAAAGACACCGCTTGGAAGTTTAAATTATTTTTTTTCCTTACGGACTACTGGAAACACGAAAAACCAATCGAAAAGAAAGATATTATATTTTAACAAAATTCAACAATAATTTTGAAGTAGTTTCGACCATGTTTTAGACCGCCTATGTGGTCTAGTGGTTAGTCTAGTGGTTAGAGTTCCTGGCTACAGATCCAGAGGTCCCGGGTTCGATTCCTGTTGGAGTATAAATAGAATGATCAAGTCAAGGAGGATGAAATGGGCAGGGAAAGTAGCACGAATATGCAGAAGAGGCATGCATATGGGATATTGATGAGAAACCAGAAGGAAGGAGACCACTAGGAAGACAAAGATATAGTTGCGTGGACAATATTAAAATGCATCTTAGAGAGATAGGATTTGATGATATGGACTAGATCGATCTGGCTCAGGATAGGGACTAGTGGAGGGCTTTTGTGAACACGGTAATGAACTTTCGGGTTCCATAATATGCTGGGAAGTTCTTGAGTTGGTGCACAATTGGCGGCTTGTCGAGAAGGACTCGGCTCCATGAGAGAGTGAGTGAATTTATTAATGGTTTATTGTACGACGCTCACAGCTGCTGGGACGAGTTAGCGTCGAATGGAACGATGATTAGTGAAGAGTTCGTTGCGAAAATATATGTTTAGGAAATGTTGGTGGTCTCCTTGAGGTATTTTTCCAACACCCGATTGGATAACAGCGAGATCTGCTGTCAGGATACCCACTTTCCCGGCTGAGATTACAAACCGTAGGCGGTACCGTCGGTGCGATGGGTTTAAATATAGATGCGTTCCGTGAAAACGTTTCGCTACAGCAGACTTTATGAGCGGGAACTATCAACGGCGTCGTTCAATAGAATTTTCGAACGTTACTTTAGCCTGCATGTAAAAATAGGAGTTCTATTATGAAGACTCCTTCTCCAATTATAGCAGCTATTGTATTTCCACCGACTACAGAGTCATCTGATCGCTGTTACATGCTGCGTATGCCCTGCCGAAATGTGTACGCACATTTCCCACCGTTCCCATTGTAGGGAAGTCTATAGCATACGCCTATGTTCCTTCCGTCATGGTTCTGAGTCCTGAAGTGTGTTAGTGCAACACAGTTTTAAGTCAGCAAGCTTTTTTGTTTCAAATAACATCAGTTATTGGAATTATGGGATGAATGGTAACTGTTTGTGCAACGTTGAATTACGTCCAGTTATTTGGTCTAGTCTCATCTGTGTTATACATGTCTGTAGCATGCAAACTGTTTCATCTTCTGCACTATGTTTATTTTTGTGAAATAAGTCATGAATATAAAGAAAAGAATTATTCTGACCGATATATTCGTGTTTTACTCAGGCTCTACAGATAAATACCGGGATAATTTCTAAAAGTAGGCTAAATTTTCTAATTATTTTTTCAATTCATTATTTTCTACTCGTTTTTTCTTTTTTTCATTCAATAAGAGTTCGACCTCCTGACATAAAGTAATACAGAAATGAAGACATTAATATACTTAAACGGTCGTGAGATATTTGAAGTTGCCGTCACATCATTGCGCGTTGGGGATCAATCAAGTGATTATTGGATTATTTAACCATACTTTCTCAAATGAATTTGCTATGCCGAATCGAATGTTAAACAGATTGTGTGATATGAATTGCAAAGACATGAAAGGAAGCCACCATATCCTATTGTAAGATACTCTCACCCGTATTAGTGACTATAGACGGGGTTTTTATGGGTGAAATGATTTATTGATCTCTTACAGGTCGTAGCTACAAATAACACTATTACTGATTTCCACACTACAAATCACTCAACACTATATTTTCTGTATACTTTCACCAGTATTTACTTGGTAACAGCTCTCCACAATGGCTATTCCTCTGCAGTGTTTTCACTACAAGTTTCCTGGTAACGAGTCTTAGCAATGGAGATTCTTCCGCTTCCCTTGGCCGCTGGTTAACATTCCTCAGCTGTACCCTCAACAGCAACTGCACTGTAGCTCCATTTGTGTTCAAGACCACTCCTCGGCTCTGAGCTCGCAGAAAATATAACCTCTCTATTGTTGAGGAGTGTTTACCTCGGGCACGCGGTTTCCGAGCCGTTGCTTAGAAACGGTTTTGCATAAACCCATTATTCCGTTGTTGCGCGTGTGCGTTACTTAGCAACGGCTGTTTCTCTAGCTCCATAGTTCTTGCATGGAATAAATAAGCCACAATACTCACCCATTATTTTCCGGACGTGGCTGACGAGAACCACGAGGAGTGTCAGTCGGGATCCGTCTGTTTCCGTAACCAGACCCGAACACATATCCTTCCGATTGCAAAGCACGAGCTGTTGGTTCGTTTAGGACGCTTTCTCAGATGAATAATACTTAGAACATGACTACGGGCGATGGAATGGGAAAAATACGAACGGAACATGTTTATTTGAAGGGATACGACAAAGAATATAATTGACCGGTGATTTTAATACCCTTGACCGCCTCTAGGCTTACATAGTTGCCTCGGGTTCTAGGTTATGTGAGCTAACCAGCTGTTTTATATGGGTGTCCTTGAACATTTATTTGTCTTATCGTTTTGCTGGGTTGTTGGTTTGTGGCCTGTGACTGTCTTGAATGTATTTGTTCTGGGGGAAGTCTGTTGACGGAAACAACCAAAACGGACGACCGTGACAGCCGAGCGCAAATTGTGCAAATCAGCGATAGAACTGTATTTAAGTGTAACCAAGGTGCTAATGAATCCAATCATCCGAACTAAAACCCGTTATTTTCGTCATCCGTACCTCCCTACATGTGCCAGTATCATATGATCATGTTAAGTGGACAGCTTGTCACCACGGCGCCGTTCGTCCGCAGTTGAGAATAAAAAGACATCTTCCAGATACGCCGGATAGCCGATAATGTATTTTGTGATGCCCCAAATTTGAGATTAGAGAGGGTATGGTATTACCCAAAGCTAGAGACTTGCGAAAAGAGTTTCGCAGTTATTGCCGTAAATTGTAAACACCGGGACTGGCAAGTAGGTTAAGAATGTGAAGACTCAGCAAGTCTCGGTGTACCACAAAGCCAGTAGCTTACCTCACTCGTACACTGGACTACTCGTGAAAGACTGCTTACACAGCAAGGAGACGCAAGGGGGTCCGCCTACAACCACCCATGAGAGCCAATGAGGAGGTTATTATGAGGATGGAGGACACTGAGGGGGGAGTCACCCACCCTCTTTCGTCAAGGCTGAATCAGCGAAATAAAACCATAAATTAGGGAATTTCGGGGGACTTGAGACACGGTCGATCAGATAATATTCGCTTGTCAGCCGGAGGCTCTCGGCGACATGGGTCTGAGCAGCGGAGGCAGTGGGCCTGCATCTTGTATTACAGGTGGGTTTGTTTACGCATATTAGCCATGCTGAGTGATAATATCGTTGTTTCATAGTATTGGTGATACAGTGTGTTGAGATATTGCATGTGCAATTTCCAGCGTACTCAGTGAGCCCTGAGGGTAGGATAATAGATTAATGTAAAGGCCTAGGACATTAGGCAGGCCATCAGTGATTCATAGTATATATATCAAGGTTAAGGTTAGTGTGTTGTAGTAAGATAGTATATGGGAATTGAGATATAAACATAACTCAGGGTAGTTTATGTAGAAGAGACCGTACGATAGATAGGTAATTATATATCATGTGTAATCAGAAATGTACAGGAAAAATATATAGGTTCACGAGGGGACTTGCGTGTCCTCGTTAGCAAGTCCGATAGAGAGAGAGAGAGAGAGGCTCAAGGCCTCCACCCCTGAAGGGGGGAGAACTTGAAGAAACAGAATGTGTAGTAAAGACTTTATGTAGTCAAGACTGAAGGACAGTCTTTGTAATATGTAAATAATGTAAATCATGTATATATCTAATAATGTAAATAGACAGCTAGAATAGATAGGATAGGATGTACCGGGAGTGTAATTCGTATCTAGAATCCATTTCCCACATCCGATCCCGAGCAATCCTGACCGAGCGAGGGCCGAACTGACACAGGAGCAGNCCTAGCTAAGGGTAAGCTAGGATGATTGCGTTAACGCCTTACAGCATAACCAGTGGAGGCAAGGAGGGGTACCTGCACACCCCCGACGGCACGACGTTACCAGTAGTACCAGTTTACGACCTAACCAGTGGAGGCGAGGAGGGATAACTCCACGCCCCCCTACTTGCAGTGTTACGGTGGTAGCAGAGGAGGCTGACTGCACGCCCCCCCTGCGCCGCTAGGGCATAACATATTTAATAGCATCTCGTAAAACCGACAAGGGGTAGTCTTCCTAAGTTATGGAATCCTGTCGTAGAGATCCAGTCTGTGACTAAAGGTTCGGCCACACAGAGCGCTACGTACGCGACGCACGCTATGTTCGCTATACGAACAGAAAATATCTCCCTTTACTGCCAATGTGACTGGCCACACAGACTTCCGTACGCTATGTACGCTGTGTTCCCTATGTTAGCTGCGTCGCAGAGTGTACACAGCGTACGTAGCGTACGTAGCGAACATAGCGTAGCGCTGTGTGTGGCCGAACCTTAAATATTACATATGAACCTGGACTTAGTCAGCTCTTGTGAACGCGGTGATGATGATTTTCTGCAAGAGTTTCGTCTTCAGACATCAATTCGTCTAGCCAGGAATGAATAATTGATTCATTATACTGCGGGTGGTTCCTTGATCAAATAAGCAACAGTTAGCTTTTCAAGAGAACGCATGCTTCATGGAGCTGGTTAATAAAAAAGCAACGTAAGAATTGTGGATCTCCTAGTTATGTGTTTTTTAATCAGTCTGTGAAATCCTCCCTTTATGAATTTCGCAAAACGAGAATTAAAATTGTCTCTGTACTTAATGATATAATTAACGCATATGGGGAAGTGGTTGTATATAAATAAAAAAATAAAGGCACCCCTGTAACAGGCGGTGGAGGCCCATAGGGTTGTGAGGCGTCGGAGTTCCCATATTTTCTAGAAAATCGGCTCACAGGTGGAGGTGAAGTCGTCAGCCTTAAGCGCCGGCCGCTCTTTACCCCCTAGCAAGATTCCTGGTACTCATTTATGTTAGAGGCTGGGTCGATACCAGGGCCATAATGCGGCTGCAAGGATTAGATCAACTGAAAATCCAATGATCTCGTCGGGAATTCAAGCGACGACCTTCCGGCTTGTAGCATAATGCCTCAACTACGTTACCGCGTGCCACCGGAAGTTGTGCTGTAGCTCCACTATACTTGACCTCGGCACTAGATGGAGGAAAGTTCTCAGCTTCATGCCCCTGCCGTTTTACCCAAGGGGGTAAACCCCCCCGTACAGATTGGATAGGAGGCTGTGTGGGCCTTATAGTCTGCCTGAGAGCTCACTCACTCATGGAGCTGAGGACTTCTTGAGAAGCTGACAATTGTGCAGCTACTCAAGAACTTCCCAGCATTTTATGGAACCGGAAGGTTCATTACCGTGTTCATAAGAGCCGTCAACTGGTGTTTATCCTGAGCCAGATCGATCCAGTTCATATCATCCCATCCTCTCTAAGATCCATTTTAATATTGTCTTGGTGTTCGTGGTTGTCTCTTTCGTTCTGGCTTTCCCACCAATATCCTCTTCTCCCCCTTGGTGGTCTCATAACATGTGTTCGCGTTAGCAAAATTCACGGGCTTGCCATGAATGAAAAGGTTAATCGCCGGCTCCCCCCGGATTCGTCCCGGCCTTGTTCCCAGGCCAGGTTATGTGGGATTTGTGTCGGATAAAGTAGCACTGGGGCAGGTATTTTTCCTAGTATTTCGGTTTCCCCTGCCAATTCTCATTCCACCAAATGTTCTATCTTAATCTATCATCAGAGGCTGGTACAGTAGGTCAATTAGTGGCCGAAGAATCAAGTGGACTCAGTCTCACTTCACCACATTCATTAATAAAAATAGAAAATTCACGACATAAATTAACCGCTTAGGATTTGAAGTTCTCACAACGGTGGTTATGAAGAATTATAGTCTTATGGGATATAACGCCGTGTAGTCCGCTGAAAGTCAATCGACATTTCGGAGGAGCATGTCCATTTTAATGGCCGATGAAGGAACCAAGCAAGAAACCGGCGTGAAACCCCATATTTCATGCAAATTTGTTTGGCTTATTATCTGCCATTAAGATGGACATGCTCCTCCGATACGTCGATTGACTTTCAGCGGACTGCACGGAGTTATATCCTCTTCACAGCGTTTATATCTGGGACGCGAACTTGATGCCTCCTGAGTAGCGACCCACCAAACTAAACTGATTGCTTTTCTGAAGGAAGAAACGAGTTGGGTTCTCACTAAGAACCGTGGACCCAAATATAAAGGAAGTCCATAAAACTCTTCATCGTCTTTATTGCGGGGAATACAGGAGACGTGTTGGAGTGCGTTCGTTCTGTCTCTGCTTTTGTATCCGTATTTCGCTTTCACCTTTAATTCTCCTCAGTGTAAAGGATTCCTGGGGGGAGGCGATGTTTTTATTTACTTAGCAGATACGTAAGTTTCTTCCACAGTCTGAGTTCTAATTACGTCACGAAGAAGTTCAGAGCTCGTTAACCTGGATCCTATCCGGCCTGATTATCCCTTGAATCACAGTTTCATCGCCCACGACGGTAGAGGCGTTGCAAACAAGTTTCGCGTAGCTGTTACTGGTGAAAGGCTGAGATCGAGACTTCGTAGAAATTAAATTGCATCCAGGGATTCGAAACTCCTTCTTTGCTGTAAGATTTAGTGTTGATCTTAGTCTTTGGTTGTCCTCTCTTGTTATTGGGTACTTGCTGGTCTTAAGGTTCGGCCACACAGAGCTCTACGCTATGTTCGCTACGTACGCTACGTACGCTGTGTACACTCTGCGACGCAGGTAACATAGGGAACATAGCGTACGTAGCGTACGGAAGTCTGTGTGGCCAGTCACATTGGCAATAAAGGGAGATATTTCCCTGTTCGTATAGCGAACATAGCGTACGTAGCGCTCTGTGTGGCTGAACCTTTAGTAGATGGAACCAGTTCTTCCCGCCTAAAAGTAAAATTATACTGGCCGGCATGATGTTCATATTGGAGCATACTACTGTTCATATACGCCGCCGTGAGAACACGTATCCAACTTAAATATACAAAGAGTTCCCACCGCCGCGGCCCGGGTTCGATCCCGGGTCTGGTCAAGTGGGATTTATGGTGGACAAAGTGGCGCTAGGGGCAGGTTTTCTCCCAGTATTTCGGTTTCCCCCTGCCAATCTTCATTCCACCAATTACTCCACAATCACCCTCACCTATCATATGGGGCTGGTACAATAGGCCAGAAGAGGCCGCAGTACAAGGTACTTAGTACCACCCCAATAGCAATATAAAATTAAATATACAAAGAGTTCTTCATGCTCAGGGTCGATGATGGAGGCGAAATGTTTCTCTGAAACGTCGGTTCATTTTCACCGGACTACACGTCGTTATATCCCATAAGATAGAATTCTTCGTGCTCACCGCTGTTAGAACCTCAATTCCACCTCAGTAAGACATTTTCGTGCCATAGACCTAAATTTTTACGTCGGAGCCCCGGGTTTGATCCGGGTGATCACGTGTAATGTTCGTGATTGACGCAGTGGTAATGGAGTAGGGCTTTCTCAGTGTTTCTTCAGCCTTTCTACGCTAATTATTAACTCAACAATATTGGTGGAGGATATGTCGAGAAAGAAATTAAAGAAAAATCGAAATTATTTCATTTATTGAAGTTACCTAACACATGCCACTTGTTAGATATAAAAGAAATAAACTGAATTGAAATAATCACGAAGAGAGAACAAACGAATATAACAACAGATTGGATACATGAGCCCTCGGAGAGCTATGCCGAAAAAATATATTTTATTTTGGTATTTATTAAATTCCCGGTGTAGAAAATCGAGATTAACGGCCGTCAGGATCCTTTGCGCTAACCAGGTGACACCCTCTATCCGATAAAGTTGGCACTAACTTTGCCGACAAATGGCGGTCGCTCGGTCGGTATAGTTCGTTTGCGGACTACAGGCCACGGATTTATTTACGAAATTCAGCTCTGTTTAAACCTTATGATTGTCTATCAAGTAATTGTTTTTTTTTCTATAAGTAAAATTGTAATGATGCTGCGTAAGATTATGGTAACACGTTGCAAGGATAAACCACTGCACGTGCTCATTGCCGGTGGTACCATTTCTACTGGCAAGTGCCTGTACCACTAATAGCGTCTCTCTTTTCATCCGGAGTCATTTTAACGAAGAATGCTTAATTTAGAATACGTTCTTGTAACATGTATTAGTATTTTTTTAATATTGTTTTTGTGGTAATAATGTAAATCATGACTGAATTCTGATTAAGCAGAACCACTAGAAAACATTATTATTTTTTTCGACAATTTCTATTAAATGAGATCATAATATTGTCATATGTTGTTTGTATAACACGACAAATAACTTTACGCCTTATTGAATGTAGTGAATTTATTCCACTCAATTATTTTTGAAAATGTCAGACCTTAAATAGCACGCTATATAAACACTTCTTTTTTGTCGATATAACCTGCAATGTGAGGAAAATTCCCCTAACATATATATATATATATATATATATAGTGGCAATATTTTAGACTTCCCATTTGTTCGCCACGGACATACTCGCATGTTTCCACAGCAACCCCTTGGAGTAAGGGTTTTGAACATGTTAGCTGTCGGTACAATAAAAGGGCATATTCTGAACCATTTTGAAAAAAATTTCCAATGCTCGAAAAAAAAACATTCCAGTTGAGAAGAACCTGTGAACTGGAGCATTTATTGGTTATTTACAACAGGAAAAATTGCTAACGAGAGGACCAGTTTCATAAATGCAGGTTTTCTGCAAAGCATTTCATTGGCAACACTGTTTGCTCGTTGTTCAGTTTGCTCATTACTTGTAATCACTTCAGTTCTCAACTGTCACATATTTTTAAATGCATGATGCCTGTCCCCCTTGCCCATACATGCAACTTTTGATTACCACAACTCGTGCTAAAATAGACGGAAAATATATAATTTCATTACTCTGGCAGCTAAAGTCCACAGATTTGAAGCACCTAGTTAACCGATTTTCCAAAGCACAGAAACAAGAACTGTTACAAATATTTTGGACAAAGTAAGCACTTACGTTACTTTACGATACGTAAATTTGTGTTCTCACCCAGCCTGTACACTTCCCAGTTTATATTCCCTCTTTTATTTGAACGCTCTCTCGTGCTCGCCTGATGTTATAAGGCTGGAATTGAGACTCGGCCCTCTTGGGTCGTTCCTTCTTCAGTGGTTGGTCCCACTGCAAGTCACTGAAGTACATCTGATGGAATGATCAACCTAACGGTTAACTGTGAATTCTTTTACACACGGCGCAGTATATTTAGAGCTGATAAAATTGTATTTATAACTTCATAATATCGTGTTCGAAGACGAAAATATATTTCTACGAATCGTGACCCCTTTCTGTGAAACTGTACGTATCTGAATGTGTTTACTGTTCAGTAATACATTTTTATTTATTTAGTTACTTTGTTTCAATTACATACTTTATGTCAAGGTGAACTGTTATTATGAATGATCAATTTGTTATAACGTAGTAAGAATCATGACTTACTCTAAGGGGTTTAAAAGAGGACTTGCACAACATTGATTAGACAAAATTTCTGAGTTGTATCCTGGAGGTGCCTGTTTTCGAATCTCGGCCGGAACACTGGCTGTCTTTACAGAAATTCTCCGTGGTTTGCCTCAGTTCTTGCGGGGGAAATCTCATATAGTAATTCGAAACAGGTCACGGCCACTTCCTTCCACATACTTTCCAAATCTTCACTCACTAAAAGTACTGTTTTATGGAATATAGTACCATATAGTAAGGTGAAAGTCTATCGACGTTTCGGAAGAACATATTGCCTCTATTTTCAGAGTCAAAATATGAGACAAGAAATAAGTCAGCAAAACACAAGCGGCAAGGGGACGTGTGATGGAAGCAATATGGGCCTCTGAAAGGTTGGTGGATTTATACCGCAACACATGGCCTTAAATCCGGAAAGGTATATATAGGCAAATTAATTAAGGTAATTAAATCTTTTAAGAAGGATCTTTGACAAATGTAGTTTGTTGTATATTTAAAGCTTTAGACGAGATATGTGTTGAAGCTGTTGTAATATTTCAACGAAAATTCGAGTTACCGAATCATGAATACTAAAGTTAATGGTTACTCAATCTACGAGCTCCAAAGTGCAAGACAAAAGCGGTTTGTTACATTCTCACAAGATGTAACCTATACTAGTCTAAATATAGCTGTTAGTTACACTTAAATGTGTGTGTTTCCGGTGCGTTTGCAACCCTTCGTAGTGCTTCTTTGATCCGTCCATCCGTCTGTACGCATGAAACAATTCGAGAAACGCTGAACGGACTTTCATGAAATTTAATTTCGGGGGAGTTAAGAAATATTTGAAAATATATTCGAATTTTGGTTAAAATTGGACTAAAGGGGACACTTTAAATGTAAACCTGTCTATCTTTCTGCATATTTTTAGGGCGTACCTCCTGAAATCTTTATAGGGGTTGAACATGTTTCCAACATTCATTGGGGATTGGAATTTAAATACAAATTTTATATGCAGTTATATTTTCTGTAAGTCTTACAGTTTTCATTACAGTTAAGCTGAAGTGAGCTATTCGTGAATTCCTTAACTTTATACACGTATTCAGCAGCTTTCATTGTTATATCGAACATATTTGAAAATTACAAACAATAAATAATTGTTTTTTTGAATACACGAATTCCATCATTCTCGAAAATAATTGAAAGAACATTTCCCCATATGAATTTACACGTAAATATCATTGAAGTAAAACTTTGATCAAAATACAATTGTTCGTGCTACCGACGTTTTTTCACTTTCATCCATGATATGTAATTTAGTCTACAAGTAAGCAACAGATTGCGGCCTCCGTAGTCTAGGGGTAACGTTCTCACCTCATGACTCAAGGTACGCGGGTTCAAACCCGGCGGAGGTCGTGGAATTTTTAAGGGCGGAACAATTCAGGGAACAAGTCCTCCGAGAGGGACTTTAAGCCGTGGGTCCCTTGTCATAGATTTACGGCACGTAAAAGAACCTCATGCCTCTAGGAGGCCTCTGAGATAAATTAGGCCAAAAAGTTTCCCTCCCAAATAGTTTCCAATGCCTCCAATAGATGGGGAAGTATTAGGTACCACTGCCAGAGGAGGGACGACCTCGCTGATAGAAAGGGACTAATTATTAGATACCACTGCCAAGTATAGGGTAGAAACCTCGCTGGCAGAAAGGGGCTGATAGCGAGCACCAGTATCGGTAGGGGATGGAGACGGTAGAAATTAAAAGGGTGATATACAATAGACTATCAGTCGCGGTTCATGGGGAAACCCATCCCCTCAATACTGAATCACTGAAAAAGCAACAGATTTAATTTTTTCAACAAATATTTGCAATAGAAAAATAAATTCTTTGTAGAATTTAGAGTGGCTTGAAATAAGATTTGCTTACTTTTAATATCTTGCAGGACAACCTTCTAAACATAAGCTCTGTCTCAAAGAGTATACATATCTGTAGGTCTGTATTTAACTGTGTTTCAATGTATGTAATTCAGTGAACATTCGGCATGTGTATGTAATATTTGTTTATGTAGTATCCTGCTCAACGCGCAAACGGAAATCTGTATATGATCGCCTCTGTGGTCTAGTGGTCAGAGTTCCTGGCTACAGATCCAGAGATCCCGGGTTCGATTCCTGACGCTAACAGTTTTTCTGAGAAGTAGTGGGTCTGGACGGTGTACACTCAACCTCGTGAGGATAACTGAGGAGCTATTTCAAAGAAATAGTGGCTCCGGTCTAGAAAACCGAGATTAACGGCCGTGGGGATTCGTTGCGCTGACCACGCGACACCCTCTATCCGCTAAAGTTAGCAGTTGCGGCTTAAAACCGTGGAGTTTTTTGTTTTTATGTTAATGAAAGAGTTCATGGTTCAATGTCTAACATGAGGCCCTTCCAGAACCACAAAAGTTTTATTCTCTTTCTCACGTTAATTACATTTTCTTCTTTAATAAATAATTTGGGGAACCTGGATGTAGGCTTATTGCTTAAGTCGCCATCTGTCGCCCGCGCCTGTTACAGGCCTAGGCTGTGTACTTCTCCTCTCGTTCCATGTACATCCATGCCCTCCAATATAAAGTATCAGTTTCATATATGCGAGGGACACTCAGCTTCTTATCTTCCCTCTATATTCTGTTTTATTGCGTTTTCTGCACACTTAAATTCGTCCGAACCCCTAGGGAGGTTATAACTGTATTATTTTGTACGGATGAGAGAGACCGGAGAGTGGAACAATTTTCGCCGTCCCCTCTTTTCGCTCTTCCTCTCATCCTTCTTGTTTCCCTTTTCTCACTATCTTTCATAATTCTTTCAACTCACTTTTATGTCGTCCTTCTCTCTCTTCATTTATCTTCCCGTTTCCTCTCTTTCTTGTGTTACTTTCATTTCTTCCTTCTTTCTATCTCCTCTTTGTTCTTCTTTTGTTTCCATCCATCCTTTTTGTTTTGTCTTTCTTTCTCCCCGCTCTTCCTTTTCTCCTTACCTTTCTGGCTTTGTACTTAATTCTCTCTTCTCGTCCTCATTTCGCTCTCTTTCATTCTTTTTCTTTACCTTTCTGGCTTTGTTCTTCTTAATTCTCTCTTCTCGTCCTCATTTCGCTTTCTTTCATTCATTCCATCCATAGTTCATATGCGGTTTATTATTTATTTTCTTTTTTATTCTTCCTTTTTGTCTTTTCATTTTTTTTCTGCCTTTCTTTGGTTACATTCTCTCTATCATTTTGTCATTTCTTTTGCCAATTCCTTCTTTTTTCTTCCTTTTCCTCTTCACTTATTCCATATTTCTTCATTTCTTTGTATTCTCCCTCCGCTCTTCCATCATTTACTTCTTTGCTTTCTTTCCGTGCTGCTGGCTCCATTGCAGACAAAAAACTACGCACCGCATTGTGCAACTGTGTGGTGTCCTCAGCAACTTCCGTCATAAAGTATATTCGTTGCAACGGACGTACTTCTTGCGATCGTGCGGCCCCAGCCTTAAGCACTACCTTCTACATTATGCAATATGCCTACTGAAACTTGAGGTATGCAGGATTCTTCTTGCGACCAATACGCCTAGAGAAGCGCGCAGTTTCGTGACATTACGAAGAACGTAGCTTATAAGATGTAGCCTGTACGCCTGTGCCACATATAGATATGTCTCTAAAACAGGTGGGATTAATGAACGTTGAATTTAGATAATCAGAAAGCACGCCGTACAAGTCTGTAAGGCAACGTGCCTCGCAGACTCGGGTTTATTGCGTTTCGTTGTGAACTGCAGAACCAGGCTCTGCCATAGTCTCCTTGTGCAGATAAAGAGTTCGTTCTGTTCCAGAATGTCGTCATCAGACTAAACTTTGTTTGGAAAGTTGCAAAACTTCGCAAGATTCGCTTCACTGTGTTTGAGATAACACGAAGTGTCTTTGAGAAGGTGACACAGGGATTCTTACAGAGCGGGTGCTACCAGCAAGGAGGCGAATGCATAAATTCGTCTAGTAAACTGTCGACGTGGTTTATCGTATCGTAATAATGACTTGTAAACTGAATGAGCCACGTAAAATTATATATAACCGTGAGTGACGAACTCACAATGATACAGAGAGAAAACTTGTGGCCTGTTCTAAAGTACTCTCCCGCTATCACAGCGGCCACTGTCTTCGCCCTGTCGAGCACTGGGATCGTGGGTTCGAATCCCACTCAAGGCACAGATGTTTGTGTGCGTTTATTCTGCGTTTGTGTTCTATGAAGAAACTAGTGAAATGCTACATTTGGAGCATAGCTCTGTATGGGGCTGAAACACGGACACTTAGGGCAGTAGATCAGAAACATCTGGAAAGTTTTGAAATGTGGTGTTGGAGAAGGATGGAGAAGATCAGTTGGACCGATTATGTGAGAAATGAAGAAGTGTTAATTAGAGTCAGTGAGCAGAGGAATATCCTACATGAAATAAGAAAACGGAAGGCTAATTGGATTGGTCATGTTTTACGCAGAAACTGCCTTCTAAAAGAAGCTATCGAAGGAAAGATAGATGGGCGGATAGAAGTGACAAGAAGACGAGGAAGAAGACGTAAGAAGATGCTGGATGACCTTGGGGACAGAAGAGGATACTGTCATTTGAAGGAGAAAGCTCTAGATCGCATTAAGTGGAGGAATTGTTTTGGAAGAGACTGTGGAACTGTCGTCTTGACAGATTACTGATGATGATATGTTTAGGTAGAGGCCTTGCGACGAGCTGATCACTCGTCCAAGGAGTCCTACCGTCTGTATAAAAAATATTATGAAACTTAAGAGAAGGTCAGGACCTAACAAAAGGCTGTAGAACCATTGATGAATGAAAATCCTGGGCGTGATTAATCATGCGCCACGCCGTGAAGACATAGGTGGAAGTGGAGGTATAGTTCCACCATTCTTAAGCTGGGCACTAAATGGAAGTAAGTGGTGAGCTCCATGGTCCTGTCGCTATGCTTATGGGGAAACAGCCCCCGGTCCCCATTGCATGGGGAGAGGGTGGAACCCAGAGCCAATCTGGACCATGCCTTTCTTTGTCAATAGCTGCAATAACTCGGCATGTTTTTTGTCTGGTCACTCGTTGATGAATAATGAATGATGGACTGGGATGTGGAAAGCAGTTGTGACTTAATTTAAGAAAGTATTCCAGTATTTGCCTGAAAACCACCAAGAGCTACAGGACAGCCAATGTCCCACCCGAGGATCGGGCAGATTGCGTCCCGATTTCATTCAGAAAACTTTAGCTTAAGCTAACCTGCTCGATTATGGCGTATGTTGTGTGTTATGATGTTGTTATCATCTCGCACTTGGTGTGGAACGGTAGGACGATGGATAATAACCATTTGGAAGTTTCGGACTAATCGAGACATTATTTTAGTACCTGGCTGGAAAGACAGAGGAAAGCCACGGGAAACCTTACTCAAGATAGTCGGTACCCCGGCCGGAAACTGAACCGGGAACCGACATGTCTAAAGCCTTGCTGTCACACCAACTTCTTCGATTCGTGACGTAGGTCAGGGAGGCACTACATCAGAGCATATCTTGAGGGGTCTGGGGGAAAACCACGAAGAAAGTAAAAGTAGCTAGAGACCGGTTCGATAATCGACTTTCGATCCGAGGTCATTACTTTTTCTGAAATTTTTATAGCCGCGTTTTCAGTATTTCTAATTTTATTCAACATTTAAAAATTCGCAAACAATATAAGGGCGTATTTCTTAAGGAACACAAGATATTATTTCGTATAGAGTTGTTGGTAACCAGTGAATCTGTAAACATCGGCCGTTGCTAGGTAAGGTCCGCAACATACACGCACCCCGCAATGGAAGTACGGCGTGTTCTATGCGGTCCGCGCCACACCGTTGATATGCAACGACGAGGTAAACGCCTCTATAACAATAGAGGGGCTGTGTTTTCTACGTGGTAAGCGTGGAGCCTATATAGGAAGCAGTGGAAGTGTTTTAGTTGTCTGAGTTGTTAATAAAGCAATTACCAATCCGAACCCCGTCTCTAGTCACTAATACACATGACAATATTTGTTCTGTTCGCATTTTCTCCTCCTTTTGTGCAGCACTGAACATTCATTCCATACTTTCTGTCCAACTCTGTTTGTGAAGTGTAACCCAGTGTGTGTTCGCCCTTGATCATACAGCGTAGTGTGTATAGGAAGGATGATAGTTCAGTTGGATAGCGTTTGGAATGAAGCGTTTCTGATATGAATGCTGAGGAAAAACCTGAAAACTCTATCAGGATAATTTGTATCCCGTTCAAGAATCAAACCGAGAATCTTATGAACACGAGTCTCTAGCGTTACCTCACGACTAATCGCTTCTGTAGGCCGCGCCATAGCTCGAGCGGTTAGTCGCTGGCTTCCCACCGCGGCGGCCCGGGTTCGATCCCGGGTCTGGTCAAGTAGGATTTGTGGTGGACAAAGTGGCGCTGGTGCAGGTTTTCTCCGAGTACTTCGGTTTCCCCTACCAATCTTCATTCCACCAAATTCTCTCCATCATCATAATCTCCCGAGGCAGGCTACAATAGGCCAATCAGTGGTCGCCGTGCCTATAGGACCCAGTGGACCCCCCACCAAGCGAATTTTAATTTAGCCGCTTCTGTATGTCGGCAGATCCTGTGAGGCAGGTTGAATTTAATAAGAGATGAAAGTATGAACTCTGACATTCTCATCTCTCTGTAATTCTGTATATAGGGCAGGCCGCATTTTGTTCCCCTCTGTCTGTCCTTCCCACGCATCCCGTATGGACAGAAATCATGTTGGCTTCTAGCACATTAACCCAGGCAAGTGCGGTCGAATGGAGTCTGGTGCAGCTCGTTTGCTGCAAATGAAGAACCTATTTATCATCATCTTTTCTAAGGGTTGAGCTCGTTAGTTGGTTCTGTCCTCAAACATCCAGCCATCTTCTTCTTGACCTTCCTGGATCACTTCTTCCGAACGGCTGATAATATAGAAGTTGTTTGGCAGCTATAGAATGATTTGACTACACCGTCCAGTATGATTAGAAATATATTTATATATATGATGCCTTTACATATTTCGGTCAACGAACGGCCGACGTACCAATTGGACTCAATCTCACCCCAACCCAATCCTCTATATCGACTCTTTGTGCAGAATTGTGAGGCCTCACTGGTTAGTTTAGAGCACCAGAGAACATGTGTATTTGATGCATTTATAGTTCTCACAGCCATGATTATCTGAAACGCTTTATGAAACTTTGGTGAGCTTGTATGAAACTGACGGGGTAACATCCCATAATGTATTACTCCTGCGGTAACTGTGACTTCTCTGGGCAGACACAAGAGATTGATCTCTCCTGCATAATGCCCAGACCGGCCCTGGGACCTACCTAGCGTCCTATGCATTGGGTACTGGGGTTATCCTCCGAGAGTAAATCTACCGAGGTTTGAAGCTGACCTCCCATCTCCATCCAATGCAGAGGTTAAGAATGGTAGAGCTATACTTCTGCTTCACCATTCTTCATGGCGTGGTGCCCAAGGATAACTTATACCTATCGCCTATTATGGTTAGGCTGAAGAGATGTATGAGATTATGATGGAGTGGGTATGTAGCTAGACTGAATTGACGAAGGGAAATTTATTGGACTGCATCCATTTTGGGAGGGAGAACATTAAGACGGACGTTAAGAAAATTAATTCTAAGAAAGGGGATTGGATGTAGCTGGGTCTGGGTTCGTACTAACTCCGCCGTACTAAGACCTTCTTGAAAGGCCAGTAGTTGCTCAATCATACAAGAAATTACCAATATTTTATGGAACCCGAAATTTCATTACTGTATTCACACAATCCTGCCAATTTTCCATACCCTGAGCTAGATTAATCCAGTCCACACCCCCATTACATTTTTTCGAGATTCATTTTAACATCAGATTTCCATATACATCAATGTCATGTTAACAGTCTCTTCCCTTCATGATTTCCTACCAGTACACTCTACGCACTCTTTTCAAAACGTGCTATATGCTCTTCCCATCTCATCCTCCTTCACTGGAACATTTTAATAATATTTGACGAGGAGTACGCGTTAGGAAGCTCCTTTTTTCTTAATTTTCTCCTGCTTCCCATTATTTCATCCACGAAATATTCTTCCTTAGTAGAAGCTGGAGTCAAACAGGCTTATATACACATTGATAAATGATTACGATGAGGCATAATTTTATAACATCAGAAATATTCCTCATTTCTTTTTTCTCTGAACACTGAATTAGGCTCAGCATGAACACCTAATGGAGCGAGCAGGTTTATGTAGCGGTAATGTTCTACACAAGTATTTGGGAGCTTCTCGGTTCGAGTCTAGGTCAGGATACCGGCGAGCCTGACTGATGGGTTTTATAGTTATGCTCAGTCCTTTGGTGAAAATACAGGAAGAGCACCGCAATTAAGAAATGGACGTTCTTTCTATATCTTTTCACCAATCGCACTTATATTCGGCAAAGCTGTCCCTGTAAGAGGTCATTTTGACTTCAGTTTGTTTTCGTTCACTTATATTCCACCGCACGCCACTGCAGTCACTGACCCGTCTTGGCAGTACGCACTGCTTTAATACATACGAACACTGGACGCCGCTTTTCAAGTCGACTTTCACACGCTCAAATCAACTGATACATCATTCAGGTTCATACTGATATGGTTTCCGGAATCCAAAGACTTTTATCCAGATGAATTGATTCTCAAAGCTGCTTCTAGCATCTCCCCCAACCTTGTTCTCTTTAATTCCAGAACCATATAGAAGGACTGGACGTCACAGTGTTTCTCGAGAGAGAGGTGTGCACACACACCTCCCCTTCAATCGGGCTACAGTAGGTACAGAAAAGTCACCCAGTTTGTCTCAAGTGATCACTTACGCTGTTACAGTGAAAATGGGACCAAGCCGTAATGTACGTACACGAGTCTTTAAATACGTAGTCTGACAATAAAGTTCGCGAACTCATCGCGGTAGAAGTGCTACGTACATAATTTCTGAATATCACTGTGATCGCCTTCAAAGTACTCACTCCCCTTGGGAAGCTATTAACTCGCTTAAGTGAGGGGGGCACTGATTGGCCTATTGTAGCCTGCCCCGGTTGATTATGATGATGGAGAATTTGGTAGAATGAAAATTGGCAGCGAAAACCGAAATACTCGGATGAAACCTGCCCCAGCGCCACTTTGTCCACCACAAATACCACTTCACCAGACCCGGGATCGAACCCGGGCCGCCGCTGTGGGAAGCCAGCGACTAACCGCTTGAGCTATGGCGCGGCCTTGGGAAGTTGTACACCGATGCCAGCGTCTAGCGCACCCTTCAAAACAATTTTATAACTGGTTTTGTGGAATAACCTTCAGAGCTGCTGTCGTATTACTCTTGATATCATCAATGTCATCAAAATGCCTTCCTTTCAATATTTGTTTTATCTTCGGGAACAGGAAAAAATAACTAAATCCAGTGAATAGGGAGGGTGTTCCAGCACAGTTATTTGTTTACTAGCTAAAGCCTCCCTCACAGTGCTCTAATTCAAGCTCAGACATTCTGGCGATGGCACACCAAAACACGCTAAGACAATAATAGACGCCACTCAGAAAGAGACTGCCATAGATCAACAATATAGCTGTGAAACGCTGATATATCAACATCTTCAAACCATACTCAAACATCCATCCATTGTCCCCCCCCCACACCCACGCCCACACACACAAACACACACACACACACACACACACACACACACACACACGGTGGTGGGTTCGCGAACTTTACTGTCACACCTCGTATTTTTTAAAAATATTTGTGAAAGGGGGAACACATTCTTCTTGCATCAGCGGTAATAATAACATAAAGATATCTGGCATTAGTTGTATTAGGTCTTCAATTTCTACAAGTCAGTTGGCCAGTTGCCATTGCAATATATTACCTCTTTGCCATGAGTATTTCCATTTCCTTAACGGGAGAGGAGCTATACGTTGAGAGCAGCTGCAAATGTGCTTCATTGCACAGAGACCCGCGAAGCACATAGGGGCTTGCGATATAAACGAAATTCTCGGGTCCATGTTTTACGTTGCGTCCCAGCTCTGGGATTGGTTCATGAATCATATAACACAGAGCATCAGCTACAAGCTGTTCCATCGGAGGCAATCAAAAGGAAACGGTGGCACAACTAGGTCACATTACGAGTAATGGCTCGTACCGTACAGTTTGATGGCTGCATTTATTATGAGGGAGAGTCAGTAAACAGGTCACAAATGGATATAAAATGTAAAACAAATTGTATTCGAACCTGAGAAAACGTTTATTCCTCGACATATCCTCCACCAACATTGATACACTACACCCATCGCTTTACCACTGTGTCTTTTGATTGTCGTCTCAGCCATTTCCTCGCCTCCGTTTTAGCCTCTTCGTCATCAGCGAAACGTTTGCCCCCAGTTGTAAAAAGACTTACGCCATAAACAGAAAACATTTCTTTAAGAATATCCTTTGCATTGAGTCCTTTTGCCCACAAAAAAAAAGCACAACAGAACGCTGCTCTTCGGTAGCACCATCCTCAAGAAGGGTCGCCATTTGGACTACTGAAACCAGCCTCTGAACAAGGCGCATGCGTTTCTGCTACTCGGAGTCCCATAAACCTGGGTTGTGCTGCTACCTAGTGATATACGTAGCGAACTAATTAAGTCAATTAAAGCTATTTATTTCCATTTGTGATCTATTTACTGACCCTCGTACCATCCTCTATGAAAATATTTGTCTGTTTCGGAAAAATAAATAAGTTTAAATATGGTATTCTAGGGCAGTGACTACGAAGGAGAGTATCTTATGGAACGTGACGTCATGTAGTGTGGTTTACGACGTTTCAATGGGTCATATTGCTTCCATCTTCAAGGATGAGAAAAGACAAGCAAGTAACTAGCAAGAAGCAAAGCAGCATTTACTTAATTATTTACACGTCGTTCTAATGTTTCATAGTTCAAAGAGCAACGCCTCTTGGGCTGTGACGACGTGCAATCTGGTAGAAATATACCGATGAATATGCTGACTCCGTCTTCAGGGATGAAAATGAAATAAAATACGCTAACAAAAAAAGCGAGGGGTGTTTAATTATTTCTCGAGCCGTGTTGCAAGCAGTTTATAATATTAAAAAATGTTGTATTTCTGGATGTGATGTGTAGCCAGATGAAATTCACTGCAACAATCTTCAAGGTTGAACTGGCAGCCAAGCTAGCCTTCAGCACTAAGTAAACAAAACTTAATTATTTGTGATGCCGTGATGACAACGCTTCCTGTTATTGAACACACTCTTCTAAGTGTTGTCTGGTAGAAATTTATTGACGTTTCAAGCGATTTTCCACCATCTTCAGTGTCGAGAACTTAGTTGAGAAAGAATCCAGCAGAAGCAGGCGGCAAGAAGACAGAGCTTGCCATCTGTCTCCGCTCTTGTCTTGCTCGGCATTCTATTCTATCCTGAAGACGGAGGCGCTATGTGACTCCGAAATTTCTGATTGTTCCTCGGCTACACAACAATAGAAATCCAAACGAGTCGAAAGAATTGAAGTACTGAAGTAAATAAGGCAAATTTAAAGAGTGGACTATATTCTGACGGGTTGTTACAGACTCCTCATTCCACCTATTTCATACTGGTTACTTGCTTGGTTTAGGCCTACTCTTAGACGTTGAATTTGGAAATAATACAGGGTGATTCTAAATTGTCGGGGGATCCATGGCCTATAATTTTCAAACCTCATGTGTCACGAAAGATGCGCATATTGAAGTTGTTCAGCATCATGCATGAACCATCTCGAGCATCATTTGCTCTGTGCTTCAAGTCGCTGCTGATGACGCTGCTTCCGGCATCATATTTTGGTTTTTGGTGTCTCTCTTCGTCTGATGCCTACCCTTTGACCTGTCCAGCAAGGCCCGCCCTGCCAATAGCTACGCTACCTCTGGTATAGCTCTCAGGGTCCTTGGCATACTCAAACCCCCTCACAACGATAAGGTGGAGACACCAACGAGGGGGCATCATGCATTATTGACCCTATAAATAATAAAATATATTGAACTGAATTTTCATATTCCGTAAGCAGTTCTATTTCGTTTCTTCTGGTTTGAAAATTATACGCCACGTAAGCACCGACAATAATTTAGAATCATCCTGTATATTACTCCGAAATTAGTTGAATTTCCACCGAACTACACGCTGCTACATCCAACAGAATGTAGTCGGACGCTCATGTCTAGCAAAGTTCATTGTGTATGTCATTTGTGGCTCGAGGCAGTGCTTGAAGACAAGAAGATATAATAAAGTTGAAGAGCTTATTTGCAATTCATTACGTAAATATGCGGAGTGGATTTGGAAGAGGAGAGTCAAATTCAATAAAGGAGCCTCTAGTTTTGACCTCTTCTGTATAACACAGAAGTACATCTCTGCATTTCAGGAACCCGTAAACGTAAGCTGTGAGTTTAAACTTTCATGCCATTTTGAATTATATCCACTTATTTCATTTTACCCCTTCAGAAGGTCGATCTGTCTATGGGAAAGGGCTGGTTTATATTGTGACGTATATACCCGTTGCTAGACAAAACTCTTCAAAAAAAAAAACGAGTCCAGCCGTTACTATGCAATATGCGAATAAACAAACGACCGCTTCTGAGCGACGGTTCGGTAAACACGTTCCCCCGTTAACGAACCACCTATAGCAACAAAAGAAAAATTGTTGAAGGCTATGTGTTCCATTGGGTCTCCTGTGTTCCGAGTGTGCTACATGCCCCTCTCACCTGCCCTTGACTTGGTCGTCGTAATTATATTGGGAGATCAACAAAAATTATTAAGCTCCTCATTATTCAGCCTTCTTTTTTTTTTTCCTTGGCACTACAGCCTCAGTGGGCCTAGGCCTACCTCCATGAACTTCTCCGTTCACTTCTGTTTTACAAGATCTTACACATTCGGTAGGACTCTTTGGGCGGGTCATCAGCCAGTCGCAAGGCCTCTACCTGTACACAAACACAGAAAAACGATCACACACAAACAAAACATCCATGTCCTTAGTGGGATTCGAATCCACGATCCCGGTTACCAAGCGAGCGAAGACAGTACATGCCTTCAGCCTTCTTTAGCCACCTGTTATTTCCTCCGCCTTAGGCCCAAATGTTCTCAGCATCCCATTCTCAAACACCTTTAATAATGCGCCTCTATCTATGGCTCTACAGCCCCTGCGGGACTTGGTCTCTTTTTCAGTTTCATAATCCATGTACATTCTATAGGACTCTTTGGACGGGGGATCAGCCTATCGCGAGGCCGCTACCTACACACAAAACAACACAAACACAGAATAAAAGCACATACATACATACATCCATGCCTTGAGTGGGATTCGAACCCACCACCCCATCCTTCAAGCGGGCGAAGGCGTTTCATGCCTTAGATCGCGCGGCCACTGTGACCTGCTGTGCCTCATTTTAAATTATATAAATATGAAGAGTTGAGAATTCTGGAAAATATCTCCTCCTTCTTCATGGTAGAAGAGTAAGCTGGTAAGAAACCTGCAGAAACTGGTGGAAAATTTAGACTGTACACAGCGCTGTGAGAACATCAAATCCCGCGTCGTATAAGTTTATTTTTAGTTGTTACCAATAGTGTTACGTAACTTTATATATAGTAGACTTGCACAAGAACCTCTGGCACTGTTACCGCGCCTGACATTTTCATAACTTTATCAGGCTCAGCACGTCACTGTGGCTTTCCGTATAGAAGAACACGTGTACACAACTTTCAGAACTTTCTAATATTCTCACCAGATCGCTCTGCTTAAATGAGAATTTTCTGCACATCTCTGTTCAGTTCATGTTCATACCTGCCCGTCACTTCCAAGTATCACGTATTTCAGCAACGGAAACTTTGTCGTTACCAGCGAACTCTCTTTGACCAAGTACGTCAACTCTTTTAGCTTCTGTCACCACAATGGAATTACTGGAAAAGTTATCTTCAATTTTTCGAGGAAAATATAGTCTAGGAAATACATTTTTTGATGCTTTAACATGTCATACTTGAGCAAACTGACGGTGCAATGAAGTAGATAGAATATCTAGTACTGTGACATGGGGCGTAATGTCAAAGTCCTCCTTCCTATCTCACGATGCAGTCAACATTCAAAATACAATATGGCATTGAAATCAGCTGATTAGTAAAATGTATATTAAAATACGTTACAAATTTCTTTATTGCTTATAGAATTTATACTTTTTTTTTTTTTAGAAATGAGATTCTGCGTGTTCAAAGCATGACTCAGTGCTCAATACAGTTCTACAGAATGACTTATTTACTTACTTATGGAACTGAGCCCTTCTGGAGGAGCCACCAATTCTGCAGCTACTCAAGAATTTCCCAGCATTTTATGGAACCTGAAGGATCATTACCGTGTTCACAAGAGCCCTCCACTGGTCCCTATCCTGAGCCAGATCAATCCAATCAATACCAGCCCATCCTATCTCTCTAAGATCCATTTTAGTATTGTTCACCCACCTACGCCTTGGTCTTCCCAGTGGTCCCTTTCCTTCTGGCTTTTCCACCAATAACGCATTTTTCGTCTCTCCCATTCATGCTACATGCCCTACCCACCTCATCCTCCTTGACTTGATCATTCTAATTGTACTTGGAGAAGAGTACAAGTTATGAAGTTCCTCATTGCTTACAAAATGACTGGCAAGTTTAAATCTGAACATTTCTGTTCCTGCGAGAGAGTGTTTTAAATTAACTGACTCTTGGAACACCCTATATATGGCGTCGGTGGTTAATAAGATTATTGAGTGATGGATTTGAAGGGATTTGGAAGGAAGCGTTCATCGCCGGATGGACGGACCCTCAGTGGGAAGAGCAGGTGATCCGGTCGAGATTCGAACTGAAGCTTCCCGAATGCAAAGCTATAGCTTTGGCACTACAACAATCTGCTCATTTAAAATGAAGTTGGAACTCGTGGTTTACTAAGAATATTTCTACATTGATAATGGAGGCAGCAGGTTGCTCCGAAACGTTTTTATCCACTCACAGAATAACACGATTTAACAAGCCCCCCCCCAAAAAAAAACACAAATCTGGACACTGTCTAACATGAAATCTAAGTCAACTGCAAATTCCTCCTCTGTGACGTCCCAAATAACACTAATTAGGATTCAGATAATTAATAAATGATATTGTATTTAATTACATTGAATTATGTATATAGTATATATATTTATTTATTTATATGCCACAGAATGGGCCGTAAATCTGTTACTGTCATTTCTTCCTAGTAAAATTCAGAAAACATTCTCTAGACGCTGGACAAAACTGGCATTACATAATAATAACGTGGCCTGGCCTTTCTGGCTGTGACTTAATATCAACCCCTAAAGCGTTGGACTTCTACATGTATTATCTATACTGAAGATTTTAATTGTAAGTTATCTCTAAATTCTGATTTTCAACGGCGTTGAAGCACAGTAGATTCTGTTCTTAACAGGGCCAAAAATTAACTTCTTTGTAAATGTCATATGTCGAGAATCTAATTGTTATGATAATTGACTGTGGAGGTATTTTTATTTTGCTTAATAGTATTCCTACTGGGGTGAGACTGAGTCACTTGGTACTGCTGCCCCTTCTGGCCTGTTGTACCAACCCCAGATGATAGGTGAGGGTGATTGTGGAGCAATTGGTGGAATTAAAATTGGCAGGCGAAAGCGAAGTACTCGGAGAAAACCTGCCCCAGCGCCACTTTGTCCACCACAAATCCCACATGACACCGCCCTGGTCACAGCAAGCAGTAAGCTTGAGGAATACAGAAGAGTACAAGAAGTTGGCCTGTGAAGATTTAACGTGTGATTTTAAGACTTTATGTGTGCTGTAGCACAGTGATTTTGAGAGTGTGTAATTTAGGGGGGTTTTTTTACTTCCTCTATTATAAATCCGTGAAGACTAGTGCAATTAGACTGAGAAGATTAGTTTGGAGTTATTGTAAATTGTGTAAATCGGCAATAGTGTTATAATTATTTGTAGTTACGGTCTGTAGATTGTTAATAAATCCTGTTACCAAACCCAACCTCGTCTTATTCACTGTGTGACACGTGACAATATATATGATGTACGTAAATTCTTATGCCCGTGATGGCTGTACGCCTACAATTTTTTTTTTGTTATTTAATCATTTTGGGTGCCTGTTGAATTTAATATAAACTATTTAATCATAATTAAAACTATGTAAAAATTGTATGTGTGCCTATGGACTGGGACCTGGGGTTGACTCAGCCTCTAACAGAAATGAGTACTAGGAATCTTCCTGGGGGTTAAAGTGTGGCTGGCTCGTAGGGCTGACAACCACACCGCCATCTACTAGTCGATTTTGTAGAAAATGTGGGGACCTCGACATCTCACAGCCTGTGAGCCTCCACGGCCTGTTACAGGGATAGCTTTACTTCTTTTTCTGTTTACTCTATAGAATTGTATTTCATGAATGGTGTCCAGTTTGCGTGTGTTCCAGTGACCAACGTGTATGTGGAATTCATATCGGCAAATTTCTGTCTTTTGACGCTGTAGTCAACCCTGCAATGTGTTATCAGTTCAGATACAAACAAATGTACGTCTAGGTTCTCTCTCCAGAATGGTGCCACATAGGTTTTGCTTGATAATGTGTGCGCTCCTGTGGGAAATGTCGCAACTAGTTTGGATACAGGCAGCGCTTAGTTTAATGTGGTAGGGCACACACTTAGCTGCTGCGATGCGGGTCCGTGTTTTATCAATTTCCGCAGTCTGTTGTCTGGGTTGTTAACGCGGCAACGCCGCCATCGGGTCAATTCGTTTTGTGAACATCGCTTCGCTCTAAAAGTCGATTCATTTGAAGGTTTTAGGGTGTATTTGCAGCATTGGACGCATACATCATAATAAATTGCAGGAAAAATACGCAAATTATCTTTTAATTACTGAGCTACCAAGTTGGTTAGCATAGCGTTAAAGCTTGTGCTCTTATTCAGGTGGTTATAGTTTCGAATTTTCTCATGCATACCAGGTATGCTGACTGAGGCCTTCTGTGGTTTTCCTTAATTCCTGTAGGAAATACCAGGTTATTACTGCACTTAGTCCAAAACTGCTTCCCTCCAAACCCATCATTGTAGAGCTCGACTACTATGTGATGACACGCGCGTGCGCTAAGGAGAAGTGAAGGGGAAACAGGACAGCGGAGTGAGCAAGCCCGTTCCTCGCCACTCCAATACAGAAGCCATCTACCAGCAGCGAACTGAACTGTCTACCTCCCATATCTGTTGTAAGAGAATATGGACTCGTCAATCGCTCCCATACAAGAAAATTATCTTCTGCGCATGTGCCGTCACATTGTAATCGAGTTCTGCCTTTCGATGTCACAAAATCTATTAACCAACCCATTATTATTCAGTTAATTCGAGCGTTGGAAACTCCATTCTTCTCCTTTGTTGTCTTTAAAAGTTAACGTCTTCTGTTCTGAGAAGAATATCTGAATCTAAGGAGGAGGGTAAAGCGAGCAGAGTGAGATTTACAGCTGTAAACATGATGAATACTGTCCTCTGGGGCGTGAGTTCACGTAATCTAGTGGAAGCATAGGGTATTTTCGGAGGAATTTGCTGCATTCGTCTTCTACCTTGAAGATAGGAGTAGTAATTTACTCCGAAAGTCAGCAAACGTCTACAACACTTCACGGTGTCACATTCAAAAGGACGGCATTTCTCTTCAGTGTCATAATTTCTCGTCATTAAACATCAGAATGATCAGTTAAAAATAATGAGTTGACTGGGAACGTAGCATGCATGGGAGGGATCAGATATGCATGCAAGATTTGGATTAAAAATCCTTTAAAATGTGGTCTTGTGGACGACTGATAAATAAATTTAAGGATGATATTGAAATGGATTTTAAATAGGTTGTCAAGGTATGGGCTGGATTCATCTCTTTCAGGAGAGGGACCAATGACGGGATGTTGTGAAAACGGTGATGAACCATTGTGTTCCATAAAATTCGGAAAATTTTTGAGTATTCGAGCGACAACAAGGTTCTGAAAGAGGGCTGTACTGCAAGGGCGCAGTTGCCTGATTAGTTCGTTACGTGGTTCTCTGGCCATCTGCAATACAGTTCGGACAGCTCTACACATCTGGTAGGTTCATGGGAAGTGGGATCTTACATTAACTACTCACATCAACACAACACAGTGAATACGAAAACATGCATCATGTCTCGTACTGGATTCGAACCCGTGACCACATTGCTCTTGATGTTCAAAACAATTCCTGGACACTGTGCCGTTCAATGAATCAGTCGCTTTCTTTGCCTTTATTTGTTTCTATGGTTTCTTCTTTTTCTTTCTTTCTGTTCCTCCGTTTCGCTTTTAACTGAATGTTGCTGTTGATTTCTTAGGACACGTTCATATTTTATAGCTTCTTGTTCCGAATATCGGTCGAATCTCCGATCTGAGGTATCTGTAGTTTCTCGATGTGTCTCCAGGAACATTCTGAGGCGGTACATTAAAATGTGCCAGAATTGCTTCTTTCCACATCCTTTCGAAAACACAATAACAACACTACTTTACGCTATACAATACATTTTATGCATTATAAAATTGTGTCTATATAATTCAGAAAATGTATTCTTTACGTCTTTTTTTCTTTGATATTCTCTTCTCCGTATCTCCTGATAGGCAGAAACAGGTGTAAGCACCTAGTAACAGCGGCAGTGTAAATTAAGTAGCATTGATGGTGGAAGCTTTTGTGACACTTTTGTAATGTGAGTGGGTCGCGTAATGTTGAACTTGAAATTCCCAACGATTTCATATCTTTGTTGACAGAAATAGTACCTTCCTTCGAAACGTTGGCGGAATTTTACCGAACTACACGGCGTCACATCCCAGAGCAGAGTAGTGTTCATGTTTACCATTGCTGGAACTTCAAATCCGAAATATCTCTGGTTTACAGAGATTTTCGCGTGTTAAACCTTGTCATTGTTAATTTATGAAGACAAACCGTCAGGAATTCAACTGTGAGATACAGAGGACATGAAAGCTGTAACATAGTATATTCTCCATTTAAATTGTCGGTCATGTAGAACAAATATCATGTATGGTCATGACTTGTTCCAGACATTGTCCGCTAGAATAACCAAACACTACATGCATCTTGATTTACAGAATAATTTGTACTACATTGTAATTCTATATTTTATGATTTACACACACACACACACACACACACACACACACACACACTCACACACACATATATATATATACATGTATATGTATATTTCCAATTTATACATATGTGTAATCTGTGTGTATGGGGTCCAGATTCAGTTGCAAAATATGAGAAAGACAAGAAAACTCGTAGTTATGAGTGACTATAGGAATTAGCTATGGGCTGAATGACCGAGGAGTCGGAGTTCGAGTCTCTGTAGGGTCAAGAATTTTATCTTCTTCACGTCGTCTAGACCAGTGGTTCTCAATCTTTATGAGATCGCAGCCCAGTGAGTTCTTTTTTTATAAGATGAGGGCCCAGTCCCAACAAATTTACTCGTAAATACCTTTCCAGTTCTGTTAAAGTTCATGCATTAATCTAACGTAATATTAGTAATTAATTATAGCATAATCATAAAGAGCATTAGTACACTTATGTATACGGTGTGGCATGTTGACAAACATAAAATTACATTTAAATTAGTTATCAGCTTGTTAGTAGATGGCTTCATAGCTTCATTTCCCAGAACAGTAGCACAAATGACACATTAAGGTCGTGGAAATTGGTCAGTGTTAGGGCATTGTATGAAACCAAATTTTAAGTAGCTGTCCATGTACTTACCAATGGATGCAGACTTTTTCTTCTGTGTGCTGTTGGTTTTCCCTTCATTTTGTACATCCTGCAGATCGCTATGTAGGCTTGAGGTGGATGAGTCACTACTTGTTGCGTCACAAACACCTTCAATACGAGATTTCTTAACACCAAAATTAAACAAAGTCCCCTGTCACATATTCATAATAAAATTTAAATCACTCAGGTTTCGAAACAAGCACTTACACACTGCAATGCGAACTTGCGAAGAAACAGTATTCAATATTACTAGATTTGAGAACCGGATACAGACTGCCTTGATCTTCAATTTCAGTGGAAACATTTTCTTTATACTTCCTTGCTGATTGGTCACTGACATTTGCAACACAGATGTTATTTTGCTCAGTTCTGAGAACAGAGGATATGCCGTCCATTGTTGTAATCGGCTTGCAGGCAATTTTTATGACTGGTCATAGACACCGGTATTGCCTTTCGCGAATGTTGAAAGATTTGAATGTCTGAAAATTCCCGATCATTCATGAATACTTCCATGTTTAAAAATATGCGGCTTGGTCACTAACATTTGCTACACAGATTTAGGTGTTTTGTGTCTGAGCTTTTCGACACAAATATTATTCTCCTCAGAATATTCCACTATAGAATATTTATTCATGAAAAATGCTTAGAAAATGAAAATGACAAATTCCAGAAGAGCCTCTCGCGGTCCAGTATAATTGATGCCAGGGCCCACTACTGGGCCGCGGCCCGGCGGTTGAGAAGCACTGGTCTAGACCGTCTCTGGGACCCACCCAGCCTCCTATCGAACGGGTACCGTGGGCTTCTTCCCCGGGAGTAAAGCTGCCGGGAAATGAAGTTGACCACTCACCCTTAACTAGTGCAGAGGTAAAAAAAAATGTGGATCTATACATCCACTCTTCCATACGTCTTCATGGCACAGTTCTTGATTAGTTAAGCACGGGAACAAATTTACGTTTTTACATAATTATTATATAGTATATGATTCCAAAAGTAGTCTCGGCTTTACAAAATCATTATACGTTGCTTACACAACGATGCTGGGGGTACGCGGGAGCGTAGTTGGTTGAGGCTCTATGATACAAGCCGGAAGGTCGCGGGTTCGAGTCACGATGAGGTGGAATTTTTCAGTTGATCTAATTCTTCCAGTCGCATTATGTACCTGTGGTCGACTCAGCCTCTAACAGAAATGAGTACCAGGAATATTTCGGGGGTGGCCGGTGCGTAAGGCTGACAAACTCACCGCCATCTGTGAGCCGATTGTCTACAGAAAATGTGGGAGCCTCGACTTCTCACAAACCTACTGGCCTTCACGGCCTGTTACAGGAATAGCTTGACCTATGTTTTGCCTTACACCACGCCGCTTCACGAACGGTGTTATGTAAACTTTGCTTTCTGCTCTGTCGCGACTTGTTACGTCTACATTACATAGCGGCCCACAAATGAAATCAAGTCTCCCCGGCAACTAAATTACCTCGGCCATGTTTTGGCAGACGCAAGAGCATTCCACCGCGGTGGGATGTCTTACTGCAGTGTCGAGAGAGCCGAATGTTACATGACGTTCGTAAAAAGTCCTCCCCACTGATAGATGAGCTGGGATGTGTCTCTCCCGCTTTTTTGTAACGATGATATATATTACGATCACATACATCCTCACGCGAGGTTTTCTCTCTTTATCTCGCTCATGAGATGGATGAAATAATTAGATTCAGTCACGCGTTACGTCCTCTACGGTTGATTGTCTCTGCCACTCGCATAACCAGATAATTGAATGCAGTTTCGCTCCTCGCGTAATGGTTCATGCTACTGCGCTGTAAGTCACAGACTTCTCCACTCAATGTTTGCAGGATAATGTATATATATATAAAATGTCAAGTATAGGGTTCTTTTATTGCTAGTGGGGTGGGACTAAGTCCCTTGTACTACGGCCACTTCTGGCCTATTGCACCAGCAATTGTGGAGCAATTGGTGGAATGAAGATTGGCAGGGGAAACCGAAGTACTCGGAGAAAGCCTGCCCCAGCGCCAATTTGTCCACCACAAATCCTACTTGACCAGACCCTCGGGATCGTATCCGGGCCGCCGCGATGGGAAGCCAGCGACTAACCGCTTGAGCTATGGCGCGGCCTCAAGTATAGGGGTTAGCGTGACTAATAATAATGGGTTCTGGATTTGACGATTGACTTTATTGGCACTTCTTTAGAATTATGATAGCTAAGAATCAATGGCCGGTCACGGTAGCCGGGCGGTCTAAGGCATGAACTGTCTTCGCTCGCTCGGAAGCCGGGATCGTGGGTTCGAATCCCAAAAAGGGCATGGATGTTTGTGTGCGTTTTTCTGTGTTTGTCTACAGGTAGAGGCCTTGCGACGAGCTGATCACTCGCCCTAGGAGTCCTACCGTATGTGTAAGATCTAGAAAACCCCGAAATGAACGGAGTTCATGGAGGTAGGCCTAGGGCCACTGGGGCTGTAGTGCCAAGGGGAAAAAAAAGAATCAGTGACTCGCTCCATTCCTTACTGTACTACGAGCGTCTTCTCTTCCATTGTGACGAATGACGAATCACTACTCACACACCGAACTCACTGGACGACATCTGTCTGGCGAATCAAGCGTATGTCAAAGTCAACATCACATTATGACTGACGGTCAGTCAGCAAGTCTTGGTGTCGAGCCCCATCTGAAACTCATGACCAGATATTTGTCGCTGTGAGGCACCCTCTCTAACGAGTGGACGGGTCTGTTGTTTACAATTGCTGCTAACCCTAGCCAGCGCAGTCATTCTCGGGTTCGAGGCACGTGGGACTCGCGACCATATCTTACTCTCTCAGATTTGGGACTTCCTTTTTCGTCGCCTTCTACGGCTCGCAGGGTCTCGATGGAGATATTCGACCCCGTCTCCACACGGAGATAGCAAATGGCAATGTTCCGTCACAATATGAACTGAAAATGCCCTCCTTTTTTCCTTGGCACTACAGCTCCAGTGGGCCTAGTCCTACGTCCATGAACTTCTCCGTTCACTTTGGTTTTTCTCGATCTTACACATTCAGCAGGACTCCTTGGGCGGGTGATCAGCTCGTCGCAAGGCCTCTACCTGTAAACAAACACAGAAAAACGCACACACACAAACTAAACATCCATACCCTGAGTCGGATTCGAACCAACGATCCCGGTTTCCAAGCGAGGGAAGACAGTACATGCCTTAGACCGCTCGGCTACCGCGGCCGGCGAAAGTGCTCTTGAGCAAGCCATAATTTAGAAGCTTGCAAAACGCGCCCATATTTCATATTCCTTTTTGTCTATGATTCAGAAAATTTCATCTTCTGGGATATAAACTCCCTGTATTTCAATGGAAGTCTGCCGGTATTTCGGAGGATATATGTACCTCTGAAACGGTTGATTTTCACCGGCCTACGAAATGTTATATTCCGAAAGAAGGCTCGCTTCATAGTCACCCCTGTGAGGACCTCGTGGCGAAGATCGTGAAGAGCAGAGTCCTCTGGGGTGTGACGCCTTATAATCAAGTTCGCCGACGTTTTAGAGGAACCTGCATACCTGAGGCTTACTGCGACTCCTTCGTCGGCTCCTGCTCAGAATTTTTCTACAACTTTCCTCCTGGCCTGAAATCTAATTCTGTTTGTTAATTATTTTCTGCTGACTTCTTTCTTCGTTTACTTTCTGCCCTGAAAATGGAGGTAATATGACACACTAAACGTCGGTAAACTCTCACTGGAACACGTAACGTTCTGTCTCAGAAGATAATACTCTCGTTTGTGGAATTCGTATAATGTTAGGCCTAGAACCTTTTGTCTTCCCGTCTGCTGTCTAAAAATACAAAAATTAGAATATACAAAATTATAATTATGCCTGTGGTTCTGTATGTGTGTGAAACTTGGTCTCTGGCATAATGGGAACAACATAGACTGAGGGTCTTTGAGAACAGGTTACTGAGGATAATATTTGGACCGAGGGGAGATGAAGTTACGGGAGACTGGAGAAAACTACATAATGAGGAGCTTCATAACTTGTACTCTTCGGCAAATATAATAAGAATGATGAAGTCGAGGAGGATGAGATGGGTAGGGCAGGTAGCAGGAATGGGGGAGAAGAGAATGCATGTAGGATATTGGTGGGAAAACTAGAAGGAAAGAAACCACTAGGAAGACCAAGTCGTAGGTGAGTGGACAATATTAAAATGGAATTTAAAGAAATAGAATGGGATGGTATGGATTGGACTGATCTGGCTCAGGATAGGAACCAGTAGAGGGCTCTTGTGAACACTGTAATGAACCTTCAGGTTCCGTGAAATGCTGGGAAGTTTTTGAGTAGCTGCACAAATAGCGGGTTCTTAAGAAGGGCCCAGTTCCATGAGTGAGTGATAGTACACTCCTTAACGTTAAGATCATGGTCTTCCGAATTGTGAAATGTGGCTGAATATATGCATGTTCCGGGTCGAATAGTGTAAGGTGGGTAATTTGTTGGGTTGTACAGGGCTCGAGGCGATTTCCTGTTGGGTCCTAGCGACCCGTGTTATCTCAATATTGAGCCCTCTCCGAAGCTCGTGACGAGGTTCTGACGCGCAGCAGACACATGCGCGCTTTCTCCAGTTCGGCTTCTCCCCTCAGGGGACAAGATAGATCAGACTTATCGTGCGAACCTGCAACGAAAGAAAGTCCCTCGCTATCTCATCACGAGCCCACAGACACTCTTCATCACGAGGCTCAGGACTTGAAGTTGTAGTCCTAGTCACTTTACAACTAACAATAAGATAGTTTTGATGTCGACCCCCTTCTTTGTACTCATGACCACATTTAAGTCTCGAGTCCGTCTCTTACAGTCAGAGTCGTCATGTAGCGTCCTCTCTGAGGAGAGGACTGCTCTGCCCATTGTCAGACATCTTAGTACTACTCAACCGTACAGTATACACTACAGGTTCCTTTACAGTGTCCTGTACATGAAATACACGAGCCCTTCTTACCTACATACCTACCCACGTACCCACCCACCCATCTACCTACATACGTACCTACTCACCCACTCACCTACCTACCTACCTGCCTGCCGACCACCCACTTACCTACATATCTGCCTGCCTACCACCCACCTACCTACATACCGGCCTGCCGACTACCCACCTACCTACATACCTGCCTGCCGACCACCCACTTACCTACATACCTGCCTGCCTACCACCCACCTACCTACATACCGGCCTGCCGACTACCCACCTACCTACATACCTGCCTGCCTACTACCCACTTACCTACATACCTGCCTGCCTACCACCCACCTACCTACATACCTGCCTGCCTACCACCCACCTACCTACTACCCACCTACCTACCCACCCACCCACCTACATACATACCTACCCACCCACCTACTACCACTCGGCGCTACAGCCCTGGGTGAGCCCTGGCCTCTTCTGCAACCGGTCTCCACTGCACGAACCTTAGGTAGTATACTCGTATACGCAATGTGTACAATGTCAGAATCAGTCCAGACTGTGTACAGCAGATTTAGCTTAAGTTTCACGGTGGCTTAGTCGATTCAGTCTTGGTGTCGAACCCAGTTTGGGTTTCATGACTATATTCTAGCCTTTATTTGGAAAATTACGGGTTTGCATCCATAGGGCATACCTTTTCACAGGAAGATGGGTCTGTCCGTTGTCACGTCATGGTCAGTTACACTTATACGTTTTCTACATTTACAATTATACATGTATACATTATATATAGTTCATTCCTTGTCAAGGGTTTCACTCACGTCGGATAAATATATACATAGGTAAAGTTATCCCTGTACTTAACTACTCTTTATTAAGCACTACGTCATGAAGGCGTATGGGGGTGTATGTATAGATCCACATCCTTCACCTCGGCACTAGTTGGTGAGTGCTCAGCTTCACGCCCCGGCTGCTTTACCCTCGGGGAAATAGTCCCCGGTACCCATTGAATAGGAAGCTGGGTGCGCTTCAGAGCCGGTCTGGACGACTTGAAGAAAATTCTTGACCCTACCGGGACTCGAACTCCGATCCTTCTGCCGTTCAGCCCGTAGGCAGTCGCTATACCGACTGCGCTAACCCGGCTCCTCAAAGTTCTCCCTGTGCTCAACTGATGAAACACTACGCCATGAAGACATACAGGAGAGTGGGCGTATAAATCCACGCATTCTTGACCTGGGCACTAGTTGGAGGTGAGTGGTCAGTTTTACACCCCGGCTGCTTTATCCCCGGGGAAAGAGTCCCCGATACTGATCGGATAGGAGGCTGGGTGGGCCCCAGAGCCGGTCTTGACGACGCGGAAAGGACACAAATCTTGATAATACAGGGATTTGAACTCAGTTACATATAATTTTTAACTGCTCTTCCAGCCCATTCAGGGCCCTGACCTTTTATTTAGTTCATAATAATTTTTCACAGACTGTAGGACCCCTTGGACGGGTGAGCAGGTCCTCAAGTCCTCTGGGGAGTGAGGATACAGTTCAGGAATTGCGCTGTGCAGGCGACCACAAAGATGGCAAGTGGCGGGCGGGATGGGTGTGAGTGAGAGCTTGAAGAGGATACGTGCAGACGAATGTCTGCATTGCGTGTTGCTGCCTCTAGGCTCGGAGTAGGCATTCACGAATTTGTGACCTAAAGAACGACAGCTATGTCAGTTACCGACTCATACTATGAGTTCAATTTATTAACTCCAAGGAGTCGGTATATCGACGGGCTACGGAATATATGCCTGGGGTTTGATTCCCGACATGGGGCAATAGATTTATTCCACCACAGTGTCCAAACCTACTCTTGGGCCCACAGAGTCTTTTATCCGGTGGGTAACGGGGACTATTAACAAATTTGTGTCTGTGTTTAATTAATTAATCACTATGCCATGAGGACATGTTGGTGAGTGGATATATAACTTCACCATTCTTGACCTCGGCACAAGTTAGAGGTGATTAGTCAGCTTCACATCTCTGCCACCTTAACCCCGGGGGTTAATTCCACGGTGCCCATTTGATAGAAGCCTGCTTGGCTCCAGAGTCCAGCTGGACAATATGGAGTCGAGAAAAACCCGAGTCCGTCGCCATGACGCCTGAGCGTAACATATCGGAACATGCCACACAGGATCAGCCCAAGCCTATATGTCGCCCAAGCCTCTTCCGAGGTCGTCACAGTTAATGGCACAACATTTCCAAGCACTGGCAAACGGCGCCATTCGCGTTATAATCACGAGAACAGTTTCTTTTGTATCGCTGTGTAACATTTATAGATGACTGCTAATTAAGGCCACGCTGTGAACAAAACTTAAGCATAAATTAATTCTAATTTCAGAAAAAGAAAATTAAGAGCAAGAGGGAAGATGAAATTTACGCCGTCACTGAATTCGCCCTGATCTGGAGGTCGCCTCTTTCGCCTGGGGCGTCTCGTCCTTCCCTGAAATGCATTAATAAACCGCCACTCACATTTACAAAATGATATCTCATTCATTCATCTATGGTTCTGCAGCCCTTTGTTGGGCCCTGGCCTCTTCTTAAGTTTCGTAATCTTTTTTATACAGACGGCAGGACTCCTTGGACGAGTGATCAGCCCGTCGCAAGTCCGCTACCTACACACAGGACAATACAAACACAAAATAGATGCACACATAGACATCCATGCCTTGAGTGGGATTCGAACCCACGATCCCAGTGTAGTCGTAGTTAAGGAAGAGTACAAGACGCCAGTCAGCCTGTGAGGATTTAGCGTGTCATTTAAGACTTATGTGTGCTGTAGCACAGTGATTCAGTGAGAATTTGATAGGACCTGTCTTTTAAATCCGTGAAGAGTGCAGTTAGACTGAGAAGATTAGTGTGGAGTAAGTGTAAATTATGTAATCAGCAACAGTGTTATAATTATTTGTCGTTGCGACCTGTAAGTATCCAATAAATCCAATTACCAATCCAAACCGCGTCTAAGTCATTGTCACACGTTACAATGTTTTTATCGCCATATTGCAAACCGGGAAATTGGTCTTCCAAGAAGAAGATGGACCCAAAATTCTTCAGCTTCGGAGAGGGTCATGAACCATTCCTTGACCTGGCAAAGCAGGTAGACGAAAAGAGCGATATTCAAATCCAGACAACTTATAACGCAGTGAAGGTAACATCGTCCGACACACTGTGCCATAGACTGAGTTTTCGTGATTTTATAAATTGACTCTCAATTCCTTTAATGGCCGTTCTCTTACGTATTCTTAAATGTTTGATATTTTAACGTTGTGTGCAACTGTCTTGGTCCTTGTTTCACGCCTGTTAAGTCGCTTGATAACACCAACTTGAAAGTTTCCAACCAGTACGAACTGTTTCATAGTTCCTGAAAATGCGCTGGAACTACCTCCACCTAGTGCCATGCATCTTCATGGCGTGGAGAATACGTGGATGTAGTCAACATTTCACTTATTGTCTTATGAAAAGTACAGAGTCATGAATACTGTTTACTTGGTATGTTGTACCAACATTCTATGAGAACGAATTTTGTTGTTATTATTATTATTACATTTAATTTAGAATCCAGGATAGATCGAACGGTATTGCTACAGGCTGAAAGACTGGGGTTCGATTCCCGTTTGAGGTAAGGGATTTTTCTCTACTTCACAACGTCTAGACCGTCTCTGGGGCTCACCCAGTCTCCTATCCCATGGGTATCGGGGGCTCTTTTCCGAGGATAAAGCAGCCAGGTCGTCAACCTGACCGTTCACCTCCGTCTAGTACCGAGGTCAAGAAAGTTTGAGTTAAACGTCCACTCCCCCACACGTCTTCATTGCGTGGCACTTGGTTAATTAAACACAAGGAATAGTTATATTTTTCTAACTTCTGTTATTGCATTTCATTGAACTTGGAACCAACGATTGAAACACAAAATTATAAAAAGGAATATGTTTCGGAGAGCGGATGACCCTCTGTTGTCAGGTGAAATGCAGAAGAAAATGGCTGCTGAAGTGTAAAATACATAAGGATAGGATGGAAGGACATAATCCTTGGCCCCCTGGATCCCCGGACCTCACTAAATTTGAATTCTACTTATGCAGATGTATGAAAGACCAGGTATACCAACCTCCGATACCACAGTCCCTTCGAGAAGGAATTTCACAGGGCGTAGCTAACGTCGATAAGTCACAGTTGCGGCATACATTGGAAGAGTTCGAATATCGCGTTAACGTCTGAACAGTAAGTAATGGAACAAACGTCGAAGATCGGTAGGTAATCTTTATGAGTTTTCTTGCTGTTTTCAAGTTGTTTCATGTTAGTAACTATAATAATTTTAAAACACAGGAATTATTTATTACCTGAATCATTTATCATCGCCTTGTATAACACATCAGCCACTCAATTTACGTACAATGACGGAGCATAATGGGCTCACTGATTTGTATGACGGAGCGATTGATCAGAAGCATGTACCTGTCGTAATGCTCAGGTCTTGAACTACGTCACTGCAGCGCCGAATCTGCCCCCATTATATTAGGGTGAGAAGGGGTGGACGACGGTCCTCATTACAGACAGCTGTAACTGAGCAGACAATTGAGTGCACTATGTTGGTATAGGTTAGAAAACTTGGTACCCCACCTCCACGTCTCCCCCACCTGCCTCCACCATTAGTTAATATCATCAATCCACGATTTTGACATGCACTCAGTAATTATATAAACATATATTGTGACACGTAGATCCGTTGCTAGGAAACGACCGCGAAATAAGCAACTATACAATAGCATCGATCCGTAAACAACAATGGGGGAACAGTTTTTTCTGTGCGGCCCGTGCTGGGGCTATGTAGTGACTTGGTTGCTGAGTAAGTTAGATAATCGCTGGACCTCAGCTGTTGTGATTTGTTGCTTTTAGAAGCTGGTAGTACAAGTCCCTTGTACTGCGGCCACTTCTGGCCTATTGTACCAGCCCCAGGTGATAGGTGAGGGTGATTGTGGAGCAGTTGGTGGAATGAAGATTGGCAGGGGAACCCGAAGTACTCAGAGAAAACCTGCCCCAGAGCTACTTTGTCCACCACAAAACCCACATGACCAGACTCGTCCTCGAACCCGGGCCGCCGCCGTGGGAAGGGAGCGACTAACTGTTTGAGCTACGGGGCGGCACTATCTGGGGTGATTAGTCCGTTGTCTACTCAACATTCCTGAAATGATGGAAACGTGAGTCACAAGTTTTATTTAAAGAAAATTATCCGCTTCAGACACAATGTGAATTTCTACTGTCACCACGTACAGTATTACCGCAATAAAGTCTCCTTGTCTTGTTATAAGGTCAATAAACATTGTGAACTTCCAGAATAATATGGTACATCGACTCTCTACAAAACCAAATTGCCTTGTTCATCCAATCTTATCTACACAGTGCGGTATAATACGCGGAAACAATGGAGGCTGTTTCAGTTGGGGAAGTTAACATCCATCCCCCATGTAACATGTTGTTAATGCGGGAGAAATAAGAAATGATAAAGAACAAGGCACTGTCCTTGTTTCTGGGCCTGGCCATTCTCAACAGATTTCGCAGTGGATTTGGTCGAGTCCACTGAGATAACAACTGCAGTTCATGTGAGGGTTAAAGCAGAACCTATCACAGTGAGTCGCTCTATTCCCACAATGCAACCGCAGCCACTCCTCCTCTAACATTTGCTATGATCCTCGCTCGGAACCCGGATGACAAGTCTTGAAGCATCTTGTATATTTGTTTAGGGCTATTCGGAAAGTGAACTGCGTTTATTTCAGGCAAGGGAGAGTTCGCTCATGAGAGGTAGTGCCACATGAATCATTGTAAACCATCACATAACTGGTTATGTAGTGCTTGTTCTTGTCTCTACAGAGTGAGTTACTATGTCTTGCGATTGATAATCCCGGCAGCTGCGAAATTCGCGCTGTTATCCGCTTTCTTCTCGTTAAAAACATGAGAGCTACAGAAGTTCATAGTGAATTATGCGCGGTTTATAACCAAAGTGTAATGAGTGAAGGAAGTCTAAGACAGTGTTCAAAGCTGGGAAAATAAATGTTAAAGATGAAGAGTGAATGGTCGGCCATCTGTAGTGAGTGATAATCTTGTTCAAAATGTTGATCAAAAAGTCTGTGATATACTGCGCTTCACAAATTCAGAACTTTCTTGTGGATTTCCACAAATTTCGCGACATTATCGTGCTTCAGCCGGGCTGTCACCAGTTTTGCGCAAGATGGCTTCAGAAAATGTTCACGGGTGCGCACAAAACGCAGGGAATGGCTTCGGTTTTGACTTTTTCGAGCGATACAGCAGCGACGATGATGAATTTCTCAATCACATCGTAACAGGTGATGAAACCTGAGTTTCATTTGTGAATTTTTAAACCAAAGAGCAGTCAAAACAGCGCATGCGCACACATTCAACAAACAAGCCGAAAAAATTAAAGAAATGATATTGACTGCCAAAAGCTGATGCCAATGTTTTCTGGGACAAAAGAGGGTCTTTATGGTGGAATCCATGCAAAAAGAGACTACCTTAACGTCAGAAGTGTATTTCGAAACACTAATAAACTTCGTAGGTCCTTTCATATTAAAAGGCATGGAATGCTGACATACGGTGCACTGCTCCTCCATGACAATTTCCGTCCACATACAGCAGCTCGCCCTCGAACATTGTTTGAGCATTTCGACTGGAAAGTGCTTGATCACCCTTCCCACAGCCCTGCCTGGGATCACAGCGCTTCAACAATAATGAGGAATTGATGGAAGGTGTCAAAACGTGACTGAGCTCAAAGGCGGCACACTCACAAAAATGTATTCCCCGATACAGACGCACAGATAACTAGGTGATATCACAAGCCTAATTTTCTCCGAAATAAGGAAAGTCGGCTAACGAAGAGAAACATACAAACCATGCGCTATAATGAGAAGGCGGTATGTGTTTAATCTGACAACCTCTTCACTGTTTCTCCCACTGCCGCATATCGTGGAAGCTAAAATTCATAGAAGCCATCTACTGCTCCCTATCTTGAACCAGATGAACCCAGTATACAATTGCAGACCAGTTTCTTTACGACCAATTACAGTATCTTCATTCTGTCTAAATGCAGGTCATGCAAGTGATTATTTCTTAAATATTTTCGTATTAATCTTTTGGTGTGCATTTCCTGTAACTCCCGTTACTGCTACATGTTTCTGGGATCTCATCCTCCTTCTCTTGTGCCCCGTAATAATACTTGGTGGAAAGTATAAATTGTGTAAATCCTCATTTTCCAATTTTCTTCAACTATCTCATATTATCTTAGTTGAAATTATTCTCTTGATGTCCTTGTTCTCGAACAGACTAAGTCTGCTCTCTTCTGTTAGGATTAAAGTCCAAGTTTCACACTCATATAAAGCAACAGTAAAAGTATGGTTCTGTGTATATCAAACTTTATGTTTTCGTAAAGAATACACTCTTAGAAAGTTTAGCAATTCTCCTAGACTTATTATCCAAATTCCTACATAGGATGAAAATTCATATATTTACGCTGTCTCTTTTTTAGTATTGTTCAAGGCAGTAGCTTAAGAACTTTACCAAGACGACGTGGCATCGAGTGGCTTATGTTCCATAACATTTTCTATAAGGTTATATCATACTCGTAATATAAGAAGTGCCAGGAACATAGTTCTGCTTTATAATGTATTCTAGGTTAGTCATCTGTGCAAGAGAATATTATGTTTTACACTACTAAGCTTAGTTTACATTAAAAACGAAGAGTTTAAATAAAGTATTCCCTGTGCTTACTTAATTAAACACCATGTCATGAAGATATATGGAGGAGTGGAGGTATAGCTCCACCGATCTTAAATTCGACAATAGATGGAGGTGAGTGGCCAGCTTCATCCCCAGTACCACTACTGGGTGCAAAAGGCTGGGTGGGCCCCCAAAACCTATCTACATATTGTCGCATGTTTGGGTGACTGAGATTGGGTTTGGATTGGTAATTGGATTTATTAACAACCTACAGGTCGTAACTATTAAGAATTATTATACTCTTGCTGATTTACACAATTTACGACCACTCCACACTAATTTTCTCAGTCTATATTCACTAGCCCTCACTGATTATAGATCAGTGAACTACAAAAGTCTCACTAAATCACACACTCTCAATATCACTGTGCTACAGCACACATGAAGTCTTCAAATCACACTTTAAATCTGCACAAGTCGACGAAATTTCCGTGGCTGTCTTCTACCGAGAACTCAGAGCTGAATCGTAGAGCCGTTTGTTTTTAAGATAACTCCTTTGCACGCGTTTACCAAACTATTGCATAATAAGAGTAGCGGCGCGGACCACATAGAAAACAGTCTCTCTAATGTTGAGGTTTGTTTGCCGAGCCGTTGCTTAGCAACGTTCTGGCCATCCACGTTACAATATGTATAGAAAGAAAATTTTCTACCCTTGTCGGGATTCGAACCCCGATTCTTTAATCCTGGCCTGGTCGTTATACCGACTGAGCCACCTCGCATGGGTCACCGTGTAATAATTTTGACGCGTGTTGTGTGAAATGTCAACAAATGAGTGAGTGTGGTAGAGACCTATACATATTGACACTGAAACAGACCGCTATAAACCAGTAACCCGATTTCGAAATTCATCCCTGGTATCGATCAGAAAGGGCGCTCTCCACGTGTGCCAGACCGCAATTACACTTGGCGGCCGACACTATGACAAAGCGCTGGAAAGGAATGTGCATACTGCATGTCCTAATTACATTTACCGTCCTACATTTTATACTGATGAGGTTCAAAGGAATAGCTCTAGGAATTACATTCGTATTTATCGATAAAACTATTCCTGTTTTTTAAGTCTGAATTCTTTCTTCTTGCTGAAATATTCCACTAATTTATTTTCTTCACAAAGAGCTGCAGGAATAAATAACTTTGTTGGTGTGTGCATTCTTCTGAACTTCAGCGCAGTTCTTATCTTCATGACTTTTCTTTGTTTAGTATTTATGTGTATGTAGTATGAAGTACACCGATCACGGTGGCCGCGCGGTCTGAAGCATGAAATGTTTACGTCCGCTCGAATACTGAGACCGTGTGTTCGAATCCCACTTAAGACAGAAATGTTTGTCTGTGTTTGTGTTGTCTTGTGTAGGTAGTGGCCTTGGAAGGGCCGATTCCCCGTCTCAGCAATCTTACCGACTGTCTAATATTAAGAAACTGAAGTGAAACAAAGCTGTTCACGGATGCCCTATGCTCTAATTGGGAGCAACAGGAGTAAAAACAGGTAGAAGTTGGATAGTATGAATTACGGTAAAGGTGAAGTCCCTGTTCTTAACTAATTGAGCACTACGCCATGAAGGAGTATGGCGGAGTGGATGCATAGATCCACATTTTCTCGACCTCGGCACTATCAGGGGGTGAGTGGTCAGCTTCACGCTCCTGCCGCTTTACTCACAGGGAAAGAGCTCCCGTTACTCATTGGATAGGAGGTTGGGTGGACCGCAGAGCCTGTCTGGACAACGTGAAGAGGTGAATTCTTGACCCTACCGGGACTTGAACTCCGACACCTCGGTCATTTAGCCCATAGCCAGTCGCTATACCGACTACGCTATCAAGGGTCTTATACATTCGAATTTTCGGATTAATAATTAATGATCAATTTGAAAGGATGTGGAAGGAAGAGGTCGATGCCCGTTTCAAGTTATTATCCCGTCATCTTCTGGAGGGACTGACGAAAACCACGAATACTTCAAACAGAATAGTCTCTGTCCCGGGTGAGATTCGAAACAGGAGCTTCACGAATAGAAGCGAAGAAGCAGTACCGCCTGAGCTAAACTGCTTTGTGCTATTTATTTTATTTTTAATTACATTAATCAGGTGAAACGCTATTTTTGTAAGCTCTGTGTTGTGTTTATGGCTTCAATAAACAGAAGAATGAAAATTTTGTCGATTGAACACACAGGAGGAGAGTTCTCGTTTTTATTTCTCTGTCAAAACTCCATGGAACAGATAAGCGTCAGTCATATTCGTTACCACGTGGGATACAGGCCGGTCTAGAAAACCGAAATTAACGGCTGTGGGGATCCGTTCCGCTGACCACTCGACACCCCCTATCCGCAAAAGTTGGTACTAACTTCGCCGACAAGTGACGGTCGCTCGGTCGGCATAGTTCGCTTGCCGACTAAAAGCCACGGAGTGCTAGAAACAGGCAGTCAGTTGATTCTATGATGCGCCTTGTGCGTTCAGACAGTATCCTCACACCCCTGTTATTACGGTTTTCTTTCCTAATTTACCAGTTTTGAAAAAAATGGAAGTAACCTTGTAGGCTTGATCAACTTGTTGTCTGTATGTCCCACTAACGTTGTTGGGCAACGGCTCAGTAACAACACATTCTCGCGGCATGGAATGCACACGCAACAATAGAAGAATTGTTGGAACCATCGCTCACTATGTGGTCCATATCGCCTCAAGGAAACGTAGGCTGCCAGAACGTCTTGTTTGGCATTAACTTGCCATTTACGCATGCGTCTTCCATGCGCCCCATATTTCCGGTCCGCTCCAACCTTCTTTATTTGATTACACAAATATATCATTCCTGTATTGCTTATTTAACGACGCTGCCAGTAACGTTATATCATCGAAAGATTCCATCATTGTGAACAGTGAATTGTAATGGAGTTAGAAGGAAGCGGTCGGGGCCTTATTTGAGGTGCTATCCGAACATTTCTCTGGAGAGACTGACGAAATTCATTAAAGAATCTTAGGTACGACATTCGGTGTCTTGGGCAAGGACCTAATTTGACATATTCCGAATACAGTTTAATTCGGATAACCTGAAGTCACTTGGGAGAAGTGTGGATGAGAGGATAATATTAAAATGAATGTTAAAAATGGCTCTGAGGGTGTGGACGGGTCTTTTTCTGCCTAAAAACAAGGACATGTAGTCCGCTATTTTTAAAAGGTAGTGAACAATCCTGTCCCTTGTAAGATGTAAAAATTTGTCTGCTAAATGACCTTGAGCGCTTGAAGAACGACTGGGTGGGGGGTTGGGGGGTGGATTGGGTGTATGAGCTAGAGAAAATATATATAAGTGAAGGAGAACACCCTAAACTACTTAACATTTAAGCACAGAATAAAGCTGTCTACAACATTTGGGTTCAACTTTTTATGAAAATGGAGTGTAGCATATGAATATTGAGATGATGTCAAAGCGGAATATTTTTTTTCTATTGCGTGTTTTACATTTTGTGACCAAAAAGAAACGAAAAGAATAGAACTGATGACAATAAAAAGAAACGTGGAATTATACCGTGAAAATGTACAGAAGTACTCATGCAGATGTGATGGATTTACACTCAAGAAACTGACTCTCTATCGGAGAGTTTTATTTTCTGGCATACAACTTTAAGGCTGGGACCACACGAGCGCACAAAATTCGCCCCTTGTAGAAATAAACAAGAGAGGCGAATGCTACGCTTTCTTCTGGCTCCATTGCACACAAAAAACTAAGCGTCGCATTCTGCAACTGTGTGATGTCCTCAGCAACGTCCGTCATAAAGTACGTTCGTTGCAACGGAGTACTTTGTGCGCTCGTGTGGCCCAAGCCTAAGCAGAATACAGGGCCCTAATTCGTATTATATATACTATTCATCTAATTAAACTATTATCGGGCAGTTTAGTGTTCTTCCTAATTTCTCTCGTTGATTTTTTGTCGTATTTTTCCGGTGTGATTACAATTGAGAAATACTCGTATGGTCAGAAGAAACTCTAATTAATACATTTTAATCCATTCGTTAGACAAAAGGAACATAGTTTCGATTTTTTTATTAATTCTGAATAATCGATTTCAATAGGTATTTTGAGCGGGAAAAATCGGATACAATTCTCTACTTACTTACTCCTTGGCTGTAAGTTCCTCTGAGAACCTTGGCTTTCTTTTTTTTTTATAGACTCCCGTTCTTACATATTGTCACGTGTAGGGGGGTACGCGTGACAAAAATATTGGGTTCTAGATCGTATGATTGGATTTATTGGCACTTCGGTTATAAGTTCTCTTATTTACAATTAATACAGCGCTATCGCTGATTTACTCACTTTCCAGTTCACCGGTGCACGTGCACTGGGGTCCTCAGTTTCCATTAGTCGTCTCTTAGCAACGGATCTCAACACAGAAACTAGCACTTCAAATCGCTATGAAGTCTTCTTGCCATTTCTTGTTCAATCAATCTGGAACCTCGGAATTTAACTATAAACTCGCGGCACGGACAACGCAGAAAGCACAATTCTATTGTTGCATAGCGCCGACCACTCAGAAAACACTGGTCACGTGATAGATAAAGACTGTTGGGATTTGTCGTCATTGCGCGTGCGCGGAAGTGTGTTTACCGAGCCGTTGCCTAGAAGAGGATTGAGAAACCCAGTTGTTTCATTATTGCGTGCCTGTATTATTTAGACCCTTTTGTCTTCTCGTCTGCTGTCCAAAAACATAAAAATTAGAATATACAAAACTATAATTTTGCCTGTGGTTCTGTATGGGTGTGAAACTTGGTCTCTGACATTAAGGGAGGGACATAGACTGAGGGTGTTTGAGAACAGGGTGTTGAGGAGAATATTTGGACTGAAGAGAGATGAAGTGACAGGAGGTTGGAGAAAACTGCATAATGAGGAACTTCATAACTTGTACTCTTCTCCAAGCATAATTAGATTTATCAAGTCAAGGAGGATGAGGTGGGCAGGTCATGTAGCAAGAATGGGAGGGACGAGGAATGCGTATAGGATATTGGTGGGAAAGTCAGAAGGAAAGAGACCACTGAGAAGACCAAGGCGTAGGTGGGTGGACAATATTAGAATTGATCTTAGACAGATAGGGTGGGATGGTAAATCATTCGCTACATCTTCGAGCATTTTTCAGTTCGGGCTTTGTGACTTCTACGTACTTCCTGTTTTCCTTTCAAAAAGTTTTCGGGCACTGCATGTTACATTTTTCCGAATGGGCTGTATGAAGGGGAGGTACTTAACAGAACTAAAGGTGTCCTCAAGGGATCTTTGAAATAAAAGAGGTGTTATCCCGTAAATATTTCGAATGTTTTATTGATTCATGTTTTTCTGTACGAACATCATGTTACTCGTGTTTACTGAGACGTTTAATTTTAATTTCTTTGTTTGTAGTGTCAACGGGAAGAATGGTCTAATTCAAGAATTTCGGGGTCAGAATTATTTAGAGCTGAGTGTAATGCCGTAGAATTTCGGCAAGGGTTTTTGTAACTTTTAGGTATTAAGTTATCTTGGGTTCACCTTAGAGAAGTCAGACGAAGGGTAATGTTTGAAGAGAATGCGGTAGAGCGACGTCAGCAGAAAATTGTCGCATTGCTTAGACCGCTGATTCACGCGGAAGAGACTGAAAACGGCTGTACGGCCAAGGCGTACCGAGTGCCGACTCAGCGAGACGGCCTGAGGAGATCCAACCCTCTTTACCCAGCTGACCAACGAGAGACGGATTCTTGGGGGAAAATTCGCTCTAGTGAAGAGGCGGAGCTTACCCCAAAGACAGGTGTCAGCAGGGGGAAGGTTATAAAGTTTCGGACGCAACTGGGAGAGAGTCTATCATTGAATCTATCATTGAATCGATCATGGAATCTTTTAGGATCAAACAATCAATCTTCTGATCATCGTAACTGAGGTACAAAAGTGTCATGTTACAGGGTTAGGACAGAGAGAGTAGGACCTGAGTGGGGACGTAGGAGTTACCTCGAAAGCTAGGGATGGTGAACCCAAGTATATTTTTCTCTTAATTTACAGTGTGTACGAAACCGGCCACTGTCGGCCATGAAAGTGATATGTATAAAGTGTATATATTAGTAGACGAGAGTAGACCAAGTAAGGGGGATGCGTGTGTTAATGACTTACCCCACAGTTACACCCTCTATTTCCCCGATCTCCCGTACATCTCCTGTTAGAGATACTGTGAACTCACAGCCAAGAGGTAGCTAATGAGACAAGTACCAAGTGCTTAGCCTTTCAACTGGCCATTCCCCAAGGGCGCAACGGCATGGATGGCGGAAGAGAGGGAGAGACTCCTCCACGCCCCCTTCGCGCCATAACATATAGTGACAGCGGTGGGCTACCTCCACGCTCCCTGTCACCACGGCGTAACACTGAATTTCAAGGTAAGGATCTCCAAATTTTCAATTTTGAACCGCAGTATCAATGTTGTATGTTCAATTAGAAATACCGGTCTGACCGACCTCTCACAGACAACGTCTAGTAATTTATTTATGAGCAGAAAAAGAGGTTTCCGGTCTAGATGGAAATAAAAAAATGCCTTGAGATGCATATCTATTTACAAAAATACTGGCATAATTGCATCCTAGAGGTTCTGATTATTAAGCCGTGGCTCCAGCTGTTTAATAGAAATAATCACATATGCTTGCAAGTAACATTACTTCAAAAGAAAGGATTTTGTTATAAGTGAGTTAAGTTCTACAGTTAACGTTCGTAGAAACGTCTTTTGAAGGTTACAGTTAAATTTTACAGTTAAGAAAAAACAAAGAAACAAAACAAACCCCGTGGTTTTAGTACGCAAGCGAACTATACCTGCCGAGCGACTGCAGTTTGTCGGCGAAGTTAGTGCCAACTTTAGCGGATAGAGAGTGTCGCGTGGCCAGCGCAATGAATTCCCACGGCCGTTAATTTCGATTTTCTAGAACGGAGCCGCTATTTCCTTGAAATAGTTCCTTAGTTATCCTCACGAGGCTGAGTGGACCCCTTTCCAGACCTACTACTTTCTCGGAAAATCTGGTAGCGCAGGGAATCGAACACGGACCTCTGGATCTATAACCAGGAACCCTGACCACTAGACCATAAAGGGGAAATTGGACATTTAAAGATCCACACATTCAGTACCGCGTATAGAAGAATATTTAAATAATACAAAATATTTAAATTATTTATGGTGTAATTACATCACTCACCCGAAACTACAGAGAAACTGTTATAATAAGTAGAATATTTTCTTTATTTTCATCATAATTTGTTAGAGCGATCACATCAAGAAGACATAGTTGACTTGGTTAATCGGGGTACATAGCACGCATCAGAAACAGGAAAAATGAATGGACGATTTTGCATATGAAACTCAAAGGAAGGTAACAGTTTATACCATGAGCCTTTTCTTCCGCATATATTTAGTTATAATTTTGAAAAATATATACCAAATCTTATTTAAAGTGCAAAAGATAAAGCTGTTCTTTTTCTCAACGAATTAAGCACTACGCCATGAAGGCGTATGGGGGATTGGATATATCGATCCACATTTTCTTTACCTCGGAACTAGACATGAGTGGCCAGCTTCACGCCCCTGTACTTTTAATCCCGGAAAACGCCCCCGGTACCCATTGGATAGGAGGTTGCGTGGGCCGAGAGTCGATCTGGACGACGTGGAGAAGAGAAAATCCTTAACGCTACCGGGACTCGAACTCTGACACTTCGGTCGTCCAGCCAGTAGCGAGTCGCTATACCGACTGAGCTATCCCCTCTCCCCTCTGCCTTAGGTAGCCAAGAAAGAAACGCAGCGATAAAGGGAATACTGGATTTTCAGGGAATGATGGACTACGAATTCGAACTATGGACTGTTGCGAAGTAGAGGCAAAGCAAGTAGGAGACATCTATCAATAGGGACAGTAACGCTATCTTGGGAGCAAGAAAGGAAATTTTGGATATGTATCGTAGTTTTTGTTAATTTAAAATGCCCGACATAAATTGATTTCATGTCGTTTTCTATTAATTTAGATGGAATGAAGTTATGCAGGAAATTTGACCAATATCCGATGTTCAGTTCGAAATCTTACTCTGTGGATTATAAGCTGTTTGACCGCGAGAATCCGACAAGCATGGCCTAATGTGAATCACCAACAGCATGCTCGTCCTGAACTAGGTCAGCCCTACGTATCTTCTCTCTGCATGAGCAAAAACCTAAAGACAGCTATGCTTTCGCCTCTTTCCCGAAATTATAGAGACTTTACTGCGAACACATAAAGCGGAGTTCTCATTTCGCGTATCGTCATGCTGAGCAGTTCTGCTTGTGACAAATGGCGACGTAGGCTCAGTCGGTTCCAGACGTAAAAATAAAGAGGCTGTAACGGGCCCGATGGAGCGATTACAATGCATGTTCCAAGGTAGAAACAGGGATAGGTCCTTAGGCCTACTAACTAGACCAAGTGTTGGATGATCGAGGAAAAGGAGAGGCAAGAAATGATCCCCATATCTCAGCGTGCAGCCATTTATCCAGTGGGTGCTTGAAGCTGAACACTAATATATGACTAATGCCGAGGTTAAGAATACGTGAGCCTATAGCTTATTTCCCTCATCATATTCATGCCATGGTGCTTAAATAACTACAGGAATAATTTAGTAATCAGACACAAGGCCGCGCCATAGCTCAAGCGGTTAGTCGCTGGCTTCCGATCGCGGGTCTGATCAAGTGGGATTTGTGGTGGACAAAGTGGCGCTGGGGCGGGTTTTCTCCGAGTACTTCGGTTTCCCCTGCCAGTCTTCATTCCACCAATTGCTCCAGAATCACCCTCACCTATCATCTGGAGCTGGTACAATAGGCCAGAAGTGGCCGCAGTACAAGGGACTTAGTCCCACCCCACTAGCAATAAGAAAGAAGTCAGATACAAGGAATAAAGGTGACTGAATTGGGATGGGTTATGACGTAGTATGGAGTGTGACAATCGATGGGGTTTTGGATTGGACGTTTGATTTATTGGCTCGGAACTGCAAGTAATTATAGCGCCATCGCTGATCTCCGCATTCTACAAATCAACACAGCATTCGCTAAGTCTTTTCCAGCCTGCTGTGTCTTCACCAGCCGTTCCCAGATAACGGCTTCTAACAGTGGAAATTCTTCAGCTTCCGCACCAAAGTCTTCTCTTCACAGCCTTCCTTATAGAACTGACTTCTTTGCCCAATTGTTTTTCTTTTAACTTCTCGGAAGGTCCCACGCAGTCATGATCGTTCATTCTCGTATCCGTTGCAGCGAGAATGTGTTAACCAAGCCGTTATCTAGCAGCAGCCGTCTATTCTTGCTTATTAAGAACCTGTTGCCTAGAAACGGACGTCGTTCCGTGACCGTTGCCTTGAAACCAATGTTGTTTCAGAACCATACGTCAGTAACGGCTGCTTCTCTGGCTCCGCAGTTCCTGCATTGAGAAAATATGCCACAACATACGAAATAAGAAATGAAATTCAGAATTTTTGTAAGGAAAGAAGTTTCGAAATCGACAGATACTTTGGATGATAACATTAAAATGGAACTCAAGGCAGCGTTGCTCAATCGGGGGAGTGAACAGCTTAGGGGATGGTGTACCAGGAAATGTGGTTTTATTTCCCGGGGGTTCACCGCCTTCACTACAGCTGCTCTGCTACCCGCACAGGCTATTATTCAGTGATGTCATGTGGTCTAGGCGGAGCCAAGGTGCCTGGGCGTGAAGCTCAACACTCACCTCAGCCTTGTGGTGAGGTTAATGCAACGGTCTGTTCTCTCGGGCCACCATACATCTTCAAGACATAATGCTTAATTAGAACATACAATTGCGAATTAGGTAGAACCGATTTAATTTTACATGAATATAAGTACTGTCAGTACCTGTCCCAGTACAGACACACGCCTGTGTTTAGCCCTCCACTAAGTTGTTACTGCTCTTGACGAGTTAATTTCAATTAGAACACAAGGGAGTTGGGATAGCTCAGTCGGTATTGCGACTGACTATGGCCTGGTCGACCGAAGAATCGGAGTTCGAGTCCCAGTAGGGTTATGAATTTTCACTTTTCTACGTCATCCAGACCAGCTCTGGGGCCCACCCAGTCTTCTATCCAATGGGTACTGGGGTCTCTCTCCCCGGGGGTAAAGCGGCAGGGGCGTGAAGCTGACGACTCACCTCCAGCTAGTGCCGAGGTGAAACAATGTGAATGTATAAATCCAATCCTCCATGCGCCTTCATGGCGTAGTGCTTAGTTAAGCACAGGGGGAGGTCTACCTATACTCGCTGAAGAAATTTCTTTTCTCTTATAAAGATTGCAGTTAAGTTAATAAAAGAAGAGAGGTCGAAACGAGATAAGTGAATTACAAAAACCAAACCCATTAAAAGGATCAAGTATGAGTCAGGTTTTATCTCTAAGTCAAATATTTCCATTAAGTGACAGTGAAATACTAAGTTAAATATTTTAATGCACAAACGTATTACACGAGATAAGAGAACGGAAGGCTAATTGGATTGGTCATATCTTACGCGGTAACTGCCTTCTAAAAGAAGTTATTGAAGGAAAGATAGAGGGGCGGATAGAAGTGACCAGAAGACGAGGAAGAAGACGTAAGAAGATGCTGGATGACCTTGGGGACAGAAGAGGATATTCTCATTTGAAGGAGAAAGCTCCAGATCGCATCAAGTGGAGGAACTGTTTTGGAAGAGACTGTGGACCTGTCGTCTTGACAGATTACAGATGAATAAATGAATGAAACGTATTAAGTTATCGCTTCTCCTCCAGAAAAGTAGTATTTATCGATCTAATTTTCTTTGTCGTAACTGTCAAAATAAGGCAGCATTGTTGTAACCGAATGCTCTGAAGTCGATTCAACTGCGAAACGGCCAAATCTCTGAAGTAATCGGAAGAAATGTAAGCAAGAAACTGAAAATAAATCTGACTAAAATTCTTGACTGACTTTTGGTTTGCAGAGACCTCTGGCAGTTGGCAGACAGAACACTCGACCTAGCCAATAATCACAAACGTATATATGTTGTACTCTTCTCCAAGTATAATTAGAATGATCAAATCAAGGAGGATGAGGTGGGCAGGTCATGTAACACGAATTGGGGAGACGAGGAATGTGTATAGGATATTGGTGGGAAAGTCAGAAGGAAAGAGACCACAGGGAAGACCAAGGCGCAGGTGGGTGGACAATATTAGAATGGCTCTTAGATAGATAGGATGGGATGATATGTGTTATGCCGTGGTGACAGGGGGGCGTGGAGGTATCCCGCCGCTGCCACCAAGGCCTCGTGCTGCTTTCATCTTGTTATGCCGTAAGGGGGGGGGGGCTCGAGTAAATTTACAATCACTGTCGTATCTGCCGCCTTGGCTTGAGTTTGCAATTCTCCTAAAGGATTCGGGAGATGCAGGAGCCTTCAGGGACGAAGGGAACACTTGAGGGAAGGCTAAGTTCAATTAGCATCACAACGCATTTCTATCCTACTCTATTCACCTACGTCGCTATATACATAACATATACACACTTGGCCGACGTTTTCCGGCTCGTATTACGTGTGGGTTATTATCTGTAGTACACCTTAGTTCGACTCCTGTCACCCTGTTATTGGGTATCCTATACCTCTGTCTCTCTTTCTCTGTAAACCTAGTCCATCTAGTTTTCACTTTCTCTCCCTGGGGTTTGCACTTTAATATTATCACACTTAATTTCCATGGCTTATATGAAGTAAGTTCACTTACTTGAGCTGATGAGACAGGTACACACCGCCACCCAATATCTACTCATCGCCATTTTTCTCTCGGCGATAGCCTCCGGCCGCACACAAGTGACAATTAATATTATCAATTCCCATGATTGATCCCTCCAGCGTTTTTGTAATCTCTTTTTTTGCTGACTCGCTGGGTTCCGGGGGGTGTATTCACCCGCAAATCCTGACGTGATTTGGGTCGGTGTGGCCCACTCATTGGCTGTTCATCGAAAGGGGGTTGGCTCTTTCAGGTCTACCGTCCGCTCCGACTCAGCGATTTACTAATGCCCTAATTCTCCCTGTCCCACTTCATATAGCGCTTCCTCAATGTCAGCTTTATTACACTGTCGTGCTACATTCTAATTACGAAACAATTGCCTCGCTACTGGTACACTTTGTTATTGCTATTTCTTAATCTAAAGGCTAGATACACTTATTCCAACTTTACACAAAAAAAACATATCTACTTCTACATAACCTTTGGGGCATAACAGTATGGATGGGATAGATCTGACTCAGGATAGGGACCAGTGGAGGGCTCTTGTGAACACGGTGATAAACCTTCGGTTTCCATAAAATGCTGAGAAACTCTCGAGTAGCTGCAGAATTGGCGGCTCTTCAAGAAGGGCTCAGCTCCGTGAATAAGTAAGTAAATTCTCTACTAATGTTCGTGTGATGTGTTTTGTTTGAACGTGTTTATGTGTGTGTTATTATCTGTTGTCTTTTTGTAGTACCGCTGCCACCGGGTGAAAACCCCTTTGCAGTTAAATAATAATTGTAGTATATCAGTTTCTTAAATGGACACACGGTAGCGTAATTGGTTGAGGCACTATGATACTAGCCGGAATATCGCGGGTTCGAGTCCCATTGAGGTGGATTATTTCAATTTACCTAATCCTTCCAGCCGCACTCTGGTCCTGGGGTCGACTCAGCCTCTAACAGAAATGAGTACCAAGAATCATCTTGGGGAATAAAGGGCGGCCGGCGCTTAAGGCTGACAAACTCACCGCCGTCTGTGAGCCGATTATCTAGAGAAAATGTGACAGCCTCGACGTCTCACAACCCTGTGGGTCTTCACGGACTGTTACAGGGACAGCTTTACTTTTTTTTCAGTTTCTTGGTGGTTTTCGTGTGGAGAAGTCGGGTCAATACGTGTCATCATGGTGTTAATATCATCGTTTGGGAAAGAATGTTATAAAGTTCACCAGTAGACCTGAGAACTGCAGTATTATGGAGCAAACTTATCCAATTTTGTTAAGTACATTATTTCGTTATACGACACTTTAAATTCTCCATATTCCAGAGTTAACAGTTCTCAGAATGGATCCATATATGGGGAACGACTAAAACTAAGAGTTGGAACACTCCTACTTTTATAGAGAACTTAAACTCTTGTGGCATAAAATAGGGCAGGCCTGTGTCGCGTAATTGGTTATATTTCACACATGCGCAGGTATAACACAGAAGAAAACATACGTCACACGAGTGTCCTAGTTTTTGTTACCGTTGGTCATCAGCCTCACAACCAGCATCAAAATTGCTTCCTGCTACACCTTCTGTACATTCACAGTAATCTCTCGTATTTGGAGAAACCTATGTTGGAAGACGTAATAAGGAACAGGTGAAAACTGCATTATAATAAGCATCATAATTGTCACGTGTGTGTGGCATGACTGTACACGGGGTTTTGAATGATGAATGGATTTATTGACTACTTATACGCAATATTTGGAAGTACAAGTCATTACAGCGTCACCACTGGTACCCACTCTTCACAAATCACCACAGCAACCTCTAAGTTACCCTCATAGTTACTACTGGTGGCTCAGTCTGCAGCCACCCGCTCACGCTGGTTCCTCACTCGTGGATTTTTCTACCCTGAAGATGGAAGTGATACATTCCTCTGAAACGCTGGTTCACACAAGATCTACACTGTGCCACATCCCAGAAGACGGCATTCTTTAACTGTATTTTTGATTATATTCACATGATATACTTTGTGCTACAGGAATTGTTGTTGCTGCCTGTAGATAAGGGCTCCGTAGGAAGTATGGTGAAATGTACAGATCTCCTATTGTACTGTTGGTCTCAAAAGATGAATATGTACGGAGAAGAGGCGCCCCAAGGTTATATGTTGGCACATAAATGTATGTATCACGAACACCAAGAGATTACTCCACAAGGAAAGTACTTTAAAGTATCATTTTTAAGATAATTTATAACACAGGCCAACAGCTGTTTTGGTGCCGGGGTATTTGGAGCTGATTTCATATGAATTTGATGCCCTGAATTCAAATATGGCATTAGTTTTTGCCTAGGAGCTCAAATTTTTAAGATATAACATTTTGGTTAAATATACGTTACACTATTTTAAGTTAAATCAGTGGATCAAATAAAAAAACTCAACATGGAATTTTTATTACTATATTATAATTATATTTTTATATTATTACATTAAATACAAAGATAGA